>NC_091829.1:76849793-76867293 GCF_038994185.2 Dermacentor albipictus | reverse complement strand
GCCTTGCGTGTCAACCCAAACCACCCAGGGGCTCATTTTAACCTCGCCAATATCTACAGGTACGACTCATTTCGCCTCTCGTGAAGTAGTTAAGGGGTAAAATTGATAGAGCCAGATATGCTTTGATAAGATGAAAAACTGCAGCCGAATAAAACTGATATTGAAGCTGCAGTGCTAAGACTACAAATTTGTGCCTATGTCTACCATTCCTGAAACAAACTGAGCCACCTAGCGACTTTTTAACAGCGTCTAGGGACCTTTAATTATTGAGAGCGCTTTCGCCATACTACCCAGAGGCGTACTGATACATATGTAATCGCAAATGACGGCTGACTCGCATTTTGATTCTGCATCTTTTCAAACGGCTCAGTTCACATGCATATTTATCTACATGGGCACATTTTGGCTGTGTCTGTGTGTGCGTGTGCGGGGATGGTGGAGGGGGGGGGAAGAGTAGTCGACAGTGAAGACCAGAACATACGAGTCAAGATAACGAAGGGCTATCTATAAAGAAGCATGGCAGCATTGCAAACAATGGACGGGGACACAGGACTAAATAATGTTGTAGACTAACTTTTCCCTGGCAGTCATGGGCTTTTCCTCTTTGTAACGGTGTTCTGCCAAATTTTCCACACCTACTTCAGCCTCCTCTGATTCGAAGATAGATGAGGGACACAATCACTTAAAATTAGTTCCTATGACCGACTGTTATACTAGGCATGTGAAAAGCCAGACTGCCCCTTAAATGTCGCGCAAAGCAGCAGCTCTGCTTTAATCTTAAGGTTTCGGACGAATATCAATGGTCCCTTGGGACAATAATTAGAACACGGCCGTACTTAGAATATTGCCATGCCTCGCCTTTGTTATTAGTGTTTTGAATTGTCTTTAGCTTTTTTCGCTTTTGCATGCGTGAACGCTTGAGCGTGCTAATATTCCTTTTTACTTTCGTTGATTTAATTATTCATTTTAAAGCAATTAATTTGGCATACTGCGAAATGGGGCCGCCAGATACATACCAGCCTTTCCAACCTTCTTAAGTTAGAGCCGATTTAATTTTCCTTACCTACCGAGGCCCTTCTTTGTTTAAATGCCACGATCACATGTCAAAAGCCGCATCTCCATTTAAGCGGACGAAGTAATCATCTGTTCGCGTTTCGTATAATAAAAACTGCTTTTGTTTGCCTAAGCACGCACTTGAACTTGTAGCATTGTGTGGTGGGCTGTCGTATTGACGCCGCATTCTCGATTTACGTCTCATCTTGTGCTATTCGAAACGCACTTCACTGTTGCTTTTCGTCATCTGCGAGGGCACAATAGTCTAACTGCAATTGGTGTCGTTTTTTCTCTAAAGCCCAAGAGAAAAAAAATATTTCAAAACTCTTCAGTGCAGATGCACAGACGTCTTACTTGATATGTGGGATAAATATTTTAAGCGATAGTTTACGAGTGACGCATGAAGACCATTGAAGGCTATGTGCTATGCCACGAACAGGGGGCTTCAGGAAAAGTTAAACTCTCGATATGCTTGCCTTATCCGCGCGTGATCGGGGTAACGTAGGAAGCAATAACGCATACTTCAGACTCAGAGATAGCAGGCAAGATGACACAAGCGCTTGTGTTGTCTTGCCTTCTCAGTCAGTGTCTCAAGTTTTGTGCTGTTGCTCCGACATTGTATTCCACCAAGTCCGAGCTGCTCCTGTGTTATGTAGCCCTTGTTCGTCTGCTATTCTGTAATATTTGATAATGTATCTTGAAAGCACCGAACCTATGGGTCTTAAGCAGGTGACTGATGCCTAGCAAGGCATGCACCAAAATATAATATCCCGCAGGTGAATGTATGGTTGCAGTAACACAGAGTATCACAGGCAGGAGCCTGCGGTTCTGATTTCCTTTTGAGCTTTTCCAAAGCGTTGGTGTTAATAATTGGGTGAAAAATGTAATTCTATCCCAGAATAATCGTTGTTGTGGCTCTTCCAAAATTACCTGTCGATTTTCACGCGCAGCAAGCAAGGCCAAAAGGAGGTTGCCCGGACTCTGCTGGAGCGTGCTGTAGAGCTGGAGCCCGATTTCTGCGAGGCCTACTCGTCCCTAGCAGCGCTCGCCGTTGAAAGGGGAGACCTCGCTGAAGCCGAGAGGCTGCACCAGATGGCGCTAACGAGCGACGACCGAAATGCTGACGCCCGGAACAACTACGGAACATTCCTTCAGTCACATGGTGAGCCTGACTCCGTAGCGCCGGTGGCATTTCCATGAGCTTGATGCTTGAAGCCTAATCCTGAAGTCGCCCTTGATGCGGTAATTATTCAAGTACGAAAGGTTTTAAGAGGTTACCTTCTGTGCTTGCATGTCGTCTTGTATTATTGATCACGTGAGCATACCACAAGCGAGGTTCAAAGCGTTCAAAATGCTAAATGGCGGTTCACATGGAAAGCGCTGCTGCCCGCTCTATGTGACCTTTCTACTCAGTCTTCATCTTGTCTGCTGGACAACACACACCACCATCTTAGGTACAGCCGAATTCGAACACCGATATTCAAACCTAACGATGGAACGCAGACACAGGCCTACCTAAGACCGGATTTCCCTATAGAAACGTTGCGATATTGCTAATACAGGGCGTTCTTTTTTAGGTGCACCAAATTTTTACCAATTGCCTGTGGTAGTTAGCACAGTTCTAACCCTTGATGAGGCGTTCATTACTTCTACGAGAAATCAAAATTCATATTGGAATAGTTTACGTTATTACGTTGATAAACTTTTTAAGTAATTATTTAACGGCACGTATTTAAATCTATGAATTGTAGCTGGTGAGTTCGCAAGCCGTATCCACTTGGAATGAATTCTGAGGGCACCATCACATTCGAATTATCAGTTTCGAAAGTCCCCGACGACGTGCACTGGCCTTCCAATTACTTTCGTGCTTCTATCTAAAACACTGTCGTTTTCTTTAAGAAGTAAGTGAAACAACACTGCAGTTTTACCGCAGCTTTGACGGCGTATTTTTCGAATCTAATGCCATTCTCAGAATTAGTTCTGGGAAAACTCATTAGCTCTATACAATTCGTAGATTCAAATATGTGGCCTAAAGTAGATAATTAAATATACATTGCCGTAGTTACCTTAATTATTGAATTAGAAATTCAGATTTATAAGTAATTAATAGGCGCCTCACCGAGTAATTTAGATCAAGGTTTAGCATTGTGCTATTTCCCACAGGCAATTCGTAAAAATTTGCGGAGCTAAAAGAAACACCCTTGCAATTCACCAGTGCAAGTCACTTTATGTCCTCAGAAAGAAAAACAAGAAGAAGGTTATGAATTATCTCTTCCTTGGTTCTGTAGACCAACACTCTTTGTGCGCTATGTAATATTTCGCATGCTATTCTTTTCTCTATCTTTATTTATTGTATTTGGTGTTGCATGACTTCCCCGCATTGTCGTTTTTCAGCACTTTTGCTGATTCTTTCGGCATTGCTGAAAATAATGCACATATAAACTGTAAGGAGAGCTTTAGCTTATATGTAGTGTACTGCAATTTTCAGTTATTCGTACTGTCTGATATTTACGTATCATTTTGCTGTGTTCTTGTTTCTTTCCGCATCTGAGCACAGAATGGGTAGGGCGGCCTTCGTAAGGCAGTTTGATCTGTGTTTAGTCACTTTATGACAGACAACCTATGTCTCGATAAACACCAATGAATACACAGAGTTCCATTTTTCTTTATGTAGTGTTACGAACACATAACACGCCAAATATTATGCTTGTTCATACAGTTATTTTCTTTCCTACACAGGGCGAGCGGAGGAGGCCATGACGCAATACCAGCGAGCGCTAGATCTCCAGCAAAATCACACCGTGGCTCTGCTGAACGCTGCTAGAAGCCTCCGGAGTATGAACCTCAACATGCAGGCGGAAAGCCTATACAAGAGGTACGCTAAAAAATTACACTTGTGACGCATAAAACACAGGCTAAAGACAAATTATTGAGCGACCAAAGGCATCTACGAATGAACCGAAACCTGGAATGTTGGCATGGATTTAACATAAGGAACAGCACCAACAAACAGGAGACGCCAGCAGACTGTTTTCAGGCTTCCGTTTGTCCCAGGTTCGTCGGCGCTTTGCTCGAAATATGAACGAGCATGTTTGCGGTAACAGTAGGGCCCTTCTCTAAGTCACTCGGTGCATCTAGAATATCATGTTACATTAAAGAATTGTTTTGTAACCTGAGAAGGGCCACAATAACTTAGGGTATGGTGGGGCCTTTTTGTAACTCACTGGATGTATCTAGAGTATCATGTGACGTTCAAAATGTTTCCTGTAACCTGAGAGGGGCCATGACAACACATTTTCGAGGTTGTATTCTGCACTGAAAGTCAAAGGATATGCGTCCCGGAGCAGCTTGGCGAAATTTGTGTGCATTTGGTGGCGGTATAAAATTTGTATTATTTTTTATATCGTAGTTGAACCAAACAGCGCAGCCTGGCAGCACTGTATGCACTCAGGTGTGACGAAATAAATAAGACCGGAATCAGCTACCTCGGAGTGATTGAAGCCAATCCCGAAGGCCGTGCTTTTGTGTACTGCCTGTAGCGAGAACGATTGCAAAAACTCGAAATATGTCATTGCTGCCGTCCGTCATTTCCCTTTTGCATGCGCGTCTAGGTGGTCCAGCTGCTCCTTTCTTTCATCGCGAGTGTAAAGGAATCGCGAGCACAATTCGAAGGTGACGCCGTTGCTTCGCAGTTTGCGGTTCAGTGCCTGCGGGGCCAAACATCCTCGAATGATGCCTTGATGTTGCTCGAGTGATGTTGCTTGATGTTGCTTGAACATCTTTCATGTTGCCTCGAATTCTTTACGAGCAGACGACACCGCGTGAGCCCCAAGTTTCCTGATGTCACGCAGTCACTGGAAAAATCATGGAGGAAGGAAAAAAGATAGGAGGGAGCATACAGCAACGCGACTGAAGCCAAACTGGTCAGCCCAACACGTGATCGCACGTCAAAGTGCACGGTTGGATTTAGTACTTTAGCTTTAGTACTTTAGCCGAACATGCGCGCACGGAATAGAAACTACTGGCATAGCTACTGGGAACCAAATGTCTCAGCAAACCTCGATTCCTGCTCCGTGATCTCGACGCAGGAGCTCACGTGTTGGGCCACCACTGTGGCTTCACGGAGCGTTCGCTTGCCAAGGCTGACTGCGTGACGTGTTGCTCCCTCCTATATTTTTGCTTCCTCCATGGGAAGAATAGTGGGCGAGCTTCCTGTGGAAGGAGGTTAGAGGCAGCAAATTCAAACAGAAATGTTGACTTGAAACGCACACTTAGAGCCAGTCTTTTGCGTGCATAGCCATACTGAACCCTAAACTTTAGGCAACAATGATAAACTGAGAATGGTCAGACGGCCGTGTAATTGCCTCCTTAAAAGCAACGCGAGATATCAAAAGATGGGCAAATCGATGTTCCCTGTCCGTCATATGGGTGAACAAAGCGTGTGCGCTAACTGCAATGTCTGGAAACGTGTTAGCAAGTTGAGTTGCTGCAAACCCGGGAAATTGACTATACCGTATTCGAGATTGCTCAGCTGCGAGTTTTAGGAAGCAGACTGTAAACACGAAGCTCAGGTGGCAATTTGTAGTCGAATTCACGTTTCAACAAAATGCACAATCGCGTGCGCTGCTGTCTGGACACAAGTGCGAGAAATGATATTTATTGTTATTTAAATGTATTTTTTCAAATGTTTTATTTCCTTGTTATTTAGTATAGATTTCGTTTGCGGTTTTTGCCATCTTGCTTTGAGTTTGTAATACAATTTTTTAAGGCCTAAACTCATGTTTTGAATTGTCATATGAAGAAGTGGCAGGACACTAACACTATACAAAACACAGTAAAAGTACGTTATTTACAATCCTTAACCTGCACAAGACATACTCGCCATCATCTCTTTAGAGTATTTTTTGGTCTTACTCAATATCTTAAAAGGCGACGCGTAATTAATCGGAAGCTAGCACTACTTGAATTAAATTCAATAGGTTTTAGAAGAAGCTGTGGAAAACATTGTTTTCTTTAAATATTGATTCGAGCATTCCTATGCGTGAACTACGTTTCTGTGCGCGGCCTCTGAAATCTTGTATGACTTTTTTTTCTTGAACAGGGCACTCGCGGTTGAGCCAGACCCTCAAGTCATGGACAACCTCGCTGTGTTCTACGTCAATGCCGGTCGCCTGGACGAAGCAAGGCAGCTGTTCGACGAAATTCATCGGCTTTTCCCAGAGCATCGCGACAGCAAGGTTCACCATGTGAGGGCCCTCAGAAAGTAGAGATTTACTTTCAACAATGTAATTCTATTTCTAGCCGAATGACTTTACTAGCGTACTAAAACAAAAGGTATTTCTCTCTCCTCTTATTATTTACCTTTGAGAGTAATCTGCCCAAATTAACATGAAACAATCTATAAATGATAAAAAAATGATAAATGATGAACTCTAGCCAGAAAGATGAAAATGACTAGAAGTATCCCTCAATTATTATTTACATCTAAAAAAACGTTGGTGAGAAATGCTTCAGGGCAAACTGAAGCATAAGATCTGCAGAAGTATTCCCTCGATAGATATGCTTGCACTTGATGCCACTAATGCATTAAAGAAATCGCAGTTTCTCCCAATAGATAAAGCAACGATTGCGATACCAGAGTTGTAGATAGCTATACGAAGTGAGGATAGTTGTTTTATCGGCCGTACAAATTTGTAAGCATTCGCTTACTGACTAAATCAACAAGCACGGTGTCACGCGCACACAAGTAAACATTGTAAGGTTTGTAGTAGGGCATAAACTATGGGGTAGCGCGCCCATGCCGTCGTCCAATTCACTCACGCTTGGAACTTGGTTGTAGGGAGGAACTTGCTCTAATCGAGAACTAGGAGTACAGGATTTATTTACATATTTACATTAAAACAATTGATACATTCGACAGTGTAGCGTGACTCCCAAATGGAGCACGCAAGACGAAGCATACAGCACACCAGCACAAAGCTCCAAGTACTCTGCTTCTCGAACACGAGCACACTCTACCAGCCGACAAACTGCTGCTTAAAAAGCCTATGTCCTCCCTAGATCCCTAGGGAAGGGAAAACTGTCCAACCTTCTTCCAAAGGGACCGGCCACATTCGTTGGGCATAGTCGACCCGCCATTGAAGAGGAGGGCTCACACACTCACATACGCACTTCGGATTCCCAGAACCAGAATTGAGCGGGTCTTCATAGCCAGGTGGTCACGCCTGAACCCAGCCGGTGCCTCTTAATTCCAGAGCTTACTTTCTCCGGTAGTAGCCACGAGTGTCAGCAGACTAACGCATCCTGGGGCCCGTGGAAAACGTTCCGCAAAGCACCCTTTTGTTAGAGAAGCTCTTCTTGCTGCAAATTGACCATGAAGGTCACGGCAAATCAACCAACAATGCACGGTCCGCCAAACGTGGCCAGCCCTGCTGACTTCGCCGACACTCCGAAGAAGGCGCATGGTGGATTAACGATGCCGTAGTATCCAGTTATCCGAAGGAAGTTCATGGTTGGTTAGCGCTGTCGTCTTTACCGGTTCTCACCACCGCTGTTTGATCGAAGCACCTGCAGCGGACTTAGATAGCTTTGCAGAGCAGTACCCCTGCAGGCCAATTGTAACAACACGAACACACCTCGCTAGATGACCGCGGAAACTCGCTGTCAAATTGCTGGAGTGAAGAATCGCGGCAGCAGCAGTGACCGAACTGACCTTCGGACATCTCTCGCTTCAACGCGAACGAAACGTGGACAGCACAGCGCATACGAAGTTACCGGCACTACGTGCACTCAGTAAACGTCGCAGATCGTTTAAAGATACCGCGCCCGCCCGACCGAGCCGTGAGCAGCAGCCGCCGGGAAAGACCCCTCCCCCCCCCCCCTTCTCCATCGCCTCAACCCCATGCCTCGCACGGGACAGAAGAGGGCGCGCTTCCTCGCTCGCGCACGCGAGATTGGGCCGCGTTCGCAGTAGTGGTGTGACTAGCCCTCGCACGCTTTCACTCTCACATGCGGCGGGCGGCGACGATTTTATCGCCCTTGGACTTTATACGGAACCTCAGGGCAACGGCAGAAATGCGCCTAGAGTTTTCGTATGATTGCTATCGCAATAAAAAGTTCCAACGCATGCGTGTATTTAACTAATTATATATATTAGGTACTCATATAATATTTGAAATCAGGAAACATTGTGCATACAGCAGAGTTGTGCGAACTTACAGACTCATCTCGCAATATGCGAAGAAGCTCTCCCACTTTTGGTGGCTGTGCCTCTCGTGTTGATGTTCTTTGGCGTTTATATTTGTAGTCATTTCTAGCGGTGTTAAAATAAACAAAACTTTTGAATAACGCATAGAATAATGCACTATTTCATTCGGTCTTCGCATCGAATAGTCACTATGGATAAATGCGAATATTTTAGTAAGAGTGGCCGATTATTTTAATATGTCAACTACGCCCAGTTAAAGGGGAATTTGAAGCAAAAGTACGGTAAATGTTCGCCTCCGCACGGCATGGTATGGACATAAAATATGAGAACTTGCGTAGTGCAGTAGTGTAGGTCGCGTAAGCAGCCATTCTTCATAGGTTACACAAACAGCGATCGTTAACAGTATCTGAAGAGTCCTGTGCATGCGAATAAACTACTTGTTCGCTCCTGATGCTTCATTCTTTTTTGAATACTAGGAAATGTACTCCGAGACGTTGAATGTATGCTTTTGCAAACATGCTGACGGATGGTAACTATTTTGGCGTCCCCGTTTCGCTTTAACCTGTACACGCCTCAATATTTCTTCCTGCATGTCCTCCTGGCGTTGTCGTGGTCGTGCAAAAAAAAAGAAGAGTTGCTCTCAGAGCAGACGAGCTGCGGGAATTAGCGGTTCGATGAGTTGACAGCTGCGCCGGCGCCGGACCGTGAGTCATTAGCAAGGATTGCAGCTGCATAGGCGCGCGCTCCCGCCATGCGCGCTAGCAATCAGAGTTATTTCGCTTACGCCGGGAAGGGTAAGTGCAGGAAAGGATTGCGCGCATGCTGCGTCGGCTTCGTTTCCATTCAATTCAGTCTCAGAAAACGCACGGTGCGGTGAGGCGTTGTGCGTTCCCCCATGAACAGGCAGCCTTCGACGAGCGGCGGCGAGAACTCGCCCGTGAAAGGACTCGCCGTCGGCGCGCCAATCCAGCCGTTAAGGGCTAATATAATCCGGCGTACCGTGAGCTCGCGCACAGGTTACGTCACGTTGGCGAGAACAACAGCGTCTGTAGTTCGACCGATGGTTCGACGCGCTGCCGGAGCGAACGTAACCGGACGCTGCCAACGCGCTCCGACGCGCCCGGCGTCGAGCGACGCTCGCCCTCGTGCCGATAACGTCGGACTATAAACGCGCCTATATAACCGCCCGCGCCCAGGCAATGCGACAGCAACCGGAAGAAGGTTCCAAGCTGAAAGAGTGGAAGCTAGGACTTCGTCCTAGGACGAATCAATCCGGCACCTTTACTTGTGGATTGCATAACCGTGACGAAGGTCAAGTGTACGTAGGACAAGCTTCGCTTACCCCGATTTTCAGGTAGGGGAACGGTTGGTCATTTTTATGTTTTCATTTCCAGGCTCAGCTTCTCATCAGGCTCCGAAGCTTCCGAGCGGCTGAAGACCTCCTTCTGGACGTCATAGAGAACAACAGCACCGACAGAGGGGCCTTGCACACGGCTGCGCTTTTGTACAACCACATCAACCGCACAGTCGAGGTACCGTTTATCGCCCATGAAAGTGATTCATAACGATTTTGCTTTAGGGAGAACAATGCAAGCATCCGACTCTGCAGAGTACATAAGATGCCTAGACGAGCGTGCTCCTAGCATGCCGGCGCTTCAAAGTCCTACTGTTCAATGTTCCTTGTGACGCTCATAGGAACGAATCATTGGTTCTTACCTTGCATGCGTTCTCAAAGGTTAGATAGTGTAACAGAATCGCTAATCCCGCTATCGTTGTAACACTGGTCACCTTTTGTGTGACTCAACTAACATGATTCCTTAAGGGAACTCTAATAGCGGACTTTGTGTCGTGTGTCATTTGTGAAGGGCATTGTAGAGGTGCTATAACCATTGCTATTAATGCGACAGGCACAGCCGACCGTATTCGTAGCAATAAATCTGCAAATAAGTTCAAGTTCCGAACGACTTAACGACACAAAGTGCTGCATCGTGCGGTGAAGTTTTCCCCACCCTTTGGACTGCAGGACGCGCGCATTGGCTGCTAACGCTTTTTGTCAGATTCTATTCTCCAAAATCATTTCAGGTTGGTGGTGAATTATTTGTTCGCTTATTTCCTACTGAGAGCTGCACTTACCACAAGACTAATAATGAAGGGAGCTGTAGAAACGGGTTGAATTACAGATAATTTTGCTCTACATTTGAAATCTATAACGCTGTCAAACTCGCAATGCAGAGTGTTGTCGCATTTGGGCCCAAGGATAAGCAGAGTAGTTGTCACAGGCTTTTAAATGCTCTCTGATACCGCAGGCCCTGGACTACATACTGAAGGCTCTAAAGCTGTGTGGCGTCGATGAACCGCATTGTGCAAGAATACACAGCGATCACGGCGACATACTCAAGGACATAGGCGACCTCAGCTCGTCCGCACAGGTCAGTACACAGAGTGTGGTAATCTTTATGATACTATTCAAGACAAATTTTCGGGCTTGAAAGTAGTTTGCCCGAACCACCAATTCCACCAGTATGATGTTCTCCGTTTCCTTCATTATGGGCTGATAAAGATACTAATGAGGCGCCTTATTTTTGTTTTCGCGTTAGGTAGATTGGTAGAAAACTGTATCAAGATAACGTTTGAAAATGATGGAGGAAAAACACTGCTACTTGGAAAACTGGCATTGGTAATTTAGAACATTTCGTCAATTTGGCTAGATATTTACATGAAACTAAGCAATGCTGCGCATAATGATCAGCGAAAATGTTGAAGATGATAAGAATTGTAATTTCATTGGTAACGGTTACAGTCATTGCCATTATAAAAATAAATCGTTGGTTATGCGACGACAAACAATTTGTAACTTTGTTTTCGTATGACAGAAACAATCTTCATTTCCCGTTTACTATGTCTGCGATGTTGCCTTGTAAGCGATGCAAACCACTTTCACAGAACGCAGTGTTCGCGTCCCCCCCCCCCCCCCCCGTCACATAGAACTGCAAATAAATATCGGACAAATGTCATTTGTCTAAGGAGCGATTTTCGCTTCAACATGCTAAAGCACGTTCTAGAACTTATTTCTTTGTCACTCGGAATGTTGTTTCGAGAAGAATAACAACAATAAAAAGGTCAGAAACATTGAAAAAAATAATTTTCCTTTTTCAGAGTTACGAAGTCGCTATTCACCTCGATCCAGACCTCGCTCATGCTCATTTGAACCTTGCCGTGATAAGGCACCTAGAGGTGAGTACCGATATTCTGATTTTTAAGTGACAGTGCTTTTTTTTTTAAACACGTAACTCTTAATTATACAATAAAGCGCGACATGTAAACTGTACGCAGATTTGTATTACGGTCTCTGTGGTGTACCGCCTGAGTGTAAGGAGGAGGAGTAAATTTTAATGGAGAGAAAGGAGGAGAGGTCGGCCTGGAGAGCGTGTCTCTAGCCTGCTACTCCTCACTGGGGAATGGGGAAGTGGGAAATACAGGGAAAGGTAGGTGGCGGATGATTATGATATGGTACAATGAGATACTATATACACGTTGTCCAATATGCGGATGCGCACTGGAGACGCAATACACTGAGACTAATCTTGTCCATACAAAAAGTAATCTTGCCACAAAAAGTTTTTGCGCAAACACATTTCGCACTGACTACACGTCTCACAGCTTCTAGAGGCGATCGTCTAAACCGCCTGAGTGTAAAATAATCATTGCGCCAAGGCACATGGACCACAGGAATGCAAGTAGCGCTAATTCACAAGTATTACGTGGGTTCACGAGTATTATGGGTATTATTACAGGCATTATAACAGTATTTAGGGTGCTGTTATTACGCCAAATTGTGGTCAACTTTCGCAGTGTTTTCTTACGACTGTTACACATTTCGGACTTCATGAACCGCTGCCTTCATGTAGAGTTCAGCTCTAGCAGTCCAGTAAAGTATCTTCAGAATAAGTTATTAAAATAGATAAATACTTTGTAGTAGTCATTCTGCAATAACGCTCCCCGTAGCACTTAGTATACATAGGTTTCGAAACATTACGTGTTATAACAGCGTCTAGGTTACAACGTCTTGTTTTCAGTACAGCGACTTTAATGGAAAGGACTTAATTGTTTTTTTTTCTTAAAAGTTTTGTGTAACCGTTTCAGTGTCATTGACGTACGGGTGTGTTTTCGCGTTTCTGTCCTATGTCACTGACGTAATCTTACGTTCTCCATGCTCTCCCCTCGGATAACCAGGGCGCAGTTTTCATTAACCGTATAATTTATTCCTCATGCATAACCAAAAATAAACACGTCTGTTTATTTTATGATATCCGACAAAAACATCCGACGCCGTCGGTGCGTCAGCTCCGAAAAAAAAGATGGGCACTTAAAGGGTTAACGAAACAAGAAGCCCAAAGACAAAGAAAACATTTACTTTCTGCTACTCCACCACCATCTCCAGGGACGCTTAGAGGGTCGTACCTGGTAACTAGCCTAATATATTCGTATAACTGGCCTAATTGTTTAGCAATGATAGTTGCTCTGTAGCCCAACTTGCGCTAGTACTGCTAATATACTTTAAACGCTTGTGTTCTTGTCAATAACCCCTTCTTTTTATTAAATCTTCTGGCTAACTTTATATGTAAGAACAGGAGTAGAATGCATCATGGGGAACGCTAGCGGAGGTCGCACTGACATCAAGATATAAACGCAGAGCACTTTTTCTAGATACTTATTGTCATCTTTGAAGAATCCTGAGATAAAGCTTATGAAACTTGAAATATTCTTTTTTGATAATATTTTTTTGCTTTCTGTTTACATTTTCTGCTGCTGAATTCATTTTTGTTCTAATCTTCCGAATCAGTATTTCGCGTCATGCCACATGTCCTCCCTCTGTCAACCCCCCCCCCCCCCTCCTGTGTGAGAGCTCACAGAGAGGGCTGTGTTTTCATTCTCGTAATATGTGCGATTGTGAATTTGCATTCCAGAGCGACTACGCAGGCGCATTTCGGCACTACCAGGTGGCCCTGTCTCTCGATCCGAAGAACAAGCTCATCATAGACAACATGGCCAAGCTACGGCGGCGGATCACTAGGCCACTGCCTTTCCACGACTGCGTTTAAAGCCGATGCGTCGTCGAAATGCATTTACCGTGCCGCTTTTTCTGCATAGTGGCGTTCATGTTTTGACGGCACCTTTCCACTGAATTTGCACTCTATCGCTTTCGATGTTTGCAACTTTGTCATGGAAAATGCAGGCGTCTGTTGAAGGCAGTTGAATGGTAGTACAATGACACCAGGGTTCGTTAACAGCAGTTCTGGTGTTCTAACTTTATTTTTGAGATAAAATGGTGATCTGGAACATCCCGTCTCGTTCCAGAGTGCTGTTAAGGCCGCCTCCAAATCTGATCTAGAGTGCAATTTCTTGGCTCTAATTAGAAAGATGGCAACTTTCCAAAAATACTCTTGGAAGCCGGATAATCCTGTCGGCTGCAGATAGCCGAAAACACCGAACAGCCTACGTCATTAACCCCTTCTGGTAAATGGGTGGTCCGATTATTTAGGCCTTCGTACCATATTACTTCGTCATTTCGGCATTTAAATCAAGTTTAATATTTGTCTAATGCATGATTGTCAAAAGCATTCTTTGTATTCGTACGTGTTGTTCTTTTCTTTATTTAGTCGGAAAAATATTACTCTTGAAAAAATAGGACTTATGAGTTTCACGTATTACATGACAAAAAGAAGATCACAATCAGTTTCTGCTGAGTTTGTGCCCTCACCTAAATTCAACCTGTGCCACCAATGCCACTGGTGGCACAGAAGCTGCCACCTGCCGGTACGAAATTTCTTAGGCAGTCGTTGGCGGCTTGTATAGCGAATGATAACGACAGTGAATGAAGACTCTGATCCTCGGTCATATAGGCCTACCCTTGCGCCTTTCCCAGCAGAAAAAGAAAGTGGACATGAGAATCTTTCCTACGGAGTGTGTCATGTTTGTTGTCGTGCTCATTAGCCCTTTCCTTGCCGCAAGCTCTGGAATTCCTGTGAACTACCACTTTTTTTTTTCGAGCGGTGGCATAAGACTATGCAACAACGTGCCTAGATTTCCTGCTCTCATGTTAGTGAGTGCGACATTGGAGCGGTACTCTCAAAGTGTGACAGATTTGCTCATCTGGGTTGCTGTGTGACTGGACGTGATGGACCGTTTTTATGGGTGCGTTCAGATTAAGTGTGTGGAAGTGAGAAAGGCCTAACTGACAACTGAGGCATACAATGCAAACATTATGAAATAAAATGTCTGACTTTATATTCACATGCCGTGCACTTGAGTATTGATTGAGTCTGCATAAGGTAGAAGTGTCTTCGAAGCTGGCGCATTGTCTGGTAACGGGGCGTCTTGAAAAAATGTGTCGAAGGATGTTCTATCAAATGTGTACTGGTATATAGTATAAATTCTAGTTCCAGTGAATTTTACACATTCGTGAAATTCTATGACTCTGCGAATTTGGTGTAAATTAGGAATTCTAGACAGAAAATGATTTCTTTCACTTTCTGGAATGTGTTTACGCCCGTTAAATCTATATAGCGCTCTAGAAGCAGCCTGACGCTTGTGTACGGCAAAGAATTACGTGTTTATGTTTCGCAGTGGATTTAGTCGCTGCAGTTTACACCTCTGCTAAAGAAATTGAGGCTAGAGATCCCACAGACAAATTATATACAATCTGCGTTCCAGGCATGGGGCGATTCAGGAGCTAATTGTACGATTTTCGTCAGCCGGCATTTAAAACTGTAGAATCATATGTTCAAGCATGCGTTTAGAGGACAGCTCCTCATTGCATAATTGTGCCAGACATGGGCAACGTCACTACCTGTTCCGAAATAATGTCAGACGAAGCTCCCCGACACACACGGTCTTGTTACAAGTTTTCAGGAGCATCAAGGTAGATTGCTACAGCTCTGGATTCAGTCCTGGATGTTAAGTGTGCATTACTGAAAGTTGATGTCATTTTTTTCCCACCTAGTGACTACAACCAGAATTTTCAGTGGCGTCGGAAGCTGACAACGTTGCGATGTCGCGCTGTGCGAAAAGATGTACCCTGTGTGTGACATGCCAAGGAATATTACTCTTTCAAAGCCCGTTGGGTTAATCTGCAGTGATCAAATGTGTGTGCGACAGGGATTGGATTAAATCGGCACAGTTCGAGGCAAGGTAAAACATGACGACCAAGGGTCACGAAAGAATGTGCCCTTTTGCGTGGCTGGTAGACGAAATGAATGATTGCTCAAGTTGAATCTTGTGATATGACAGCAAAGAATAAAGCGTATATAAGCCAACCAAGGCTTTGCCAACACTTTCGGAGTGTGCTAAAAAAGCAACGCCATATTATCTCTCTTTTTTTTGGTTTGCTGTTTCTTGCTAATTGTAATCGGTGTTGTCAAGGCGTAACTTTGTGAGTGCGTGCCCTTTGTACAAAGCAAGCAGGCTGTCCAAGATTGAAGGTCAGTTTTAACGAACTATTCTTCGCAGCTTACTCCTTAGCGAGAAACTTGATGGTGGTAACTTCGTGCCGTAGGTGTTTATTGTACCTAAAATATTTCGCGCACTGAATATGTTGCCTTCCTTCCACTATAGCTGCAAAGTGACATCTTGGTTGCAAGATGACCTCGCAAGAGCCGTTACTCACGTCGCCTTACTTCGTCAGAGCCTTGCAAGGGTAGCGCCACCTTCTTGAAGATTGTTTCACTGTGTGAATAATTTCTCAACTGTCGCGAATGCTAGGTGTCCATCAATATTGTTGCTTACCGACACGGAGTCATTTCAACCCAAAAAAGTTGTGTTTTTATAGGCCACAAGCAATGATATACATCATCGAGCCGTGCATGATTTTCGTGGGCTTTGCATCTATGAGAGTCACCGCTTTCTTACCATCCAATACCTGAATCCGCGTTTCATAGAGTTATTTTTTTCCCTATAGCCCAATGAACTGAAATGGTCATTGTCTCTGCCCCGCACGTATGGTTGTGTGTCGTCACGTGTAAGAGTGCCATTGTTGGGAGTTATCGTTTCACATGTGTGTGGCTGAGTGTTACTTGTGCGTAACATGTTTGTAGAAAAAAACGTCATGCTGTCATGTTATCCCACATTTTGGAAGAAAAAAGTGAGGCCTTCAAAGAAATCATTGTGTCATGTGTGTGTTCATTCGTGCGTTCTTGCGTTCCGCACCGTTTCATCATGCTAGAGGAATTCTAGGTTTTCAGTTTTACACTTTTTTTTTCCATTTCGAACCCAACGGGCCGCCACTATAAGTTAACAGCGCTTTATTATAGCGGGGCTCAAAAAAAATTTTTACAGAAATAAATTCTCGAACTGACGCCAGCCTCAAGATAAGTGATCATTCGCTATTGTGTTTGTAGCCAGGAAAGCTAGAGCAATTGGCTTTAATTGGGTCTCGATTATAAGTCCTTCAGAAAACACAGAGAATTGCCATGTGCTTTGCCGACAAAGATCCGTTGTTGAGTTAACGAGAGAGACAGAAAGAAAGAAAAATAGAGGCAGGAGCATAACCATGTTGCGCCTGATTTTCCAGCTTACACTGGTGCAGGGGTGGGGGGCTCAAAAAGGAAAAAAGAAAGGTGACGATGAAGGAAAGGCATAGGGTGCGTAAAGGGGCCTAGTTTATTCAACGCTGGAAGTAGACACACAAGAGATTAACTACATGAGAAGAAAAATAGATACAAATTCTTAGTGCAGATATACTGAGAAAAGCTTCAGGTGCAAGGAAACCCCCGAAGGTAAGCAAGGTCAAAGGCTCCGGCCAACATAATTGATGTTTGGAACAGTCACAGGGGAGCAGGACCAGGAACTGAAGTTACTGCAAAACTGCGTGGTACAGCTCATTCAGTTATTTGTTTGTTCGTTAACGTGTATATATTTACTTATTTGCATAGCCTGAAGCACCAAATTATCGTAGAGGCGAGTGAGTCATATAATACACATACGTGAAACAAAACAAAATGAGAAACCCGGTATGTTATACAACAGTAGCGGCAAATCCTAAAATGCAACACGAACATAGCGCAAACTAGTCGCTGCGAAGCTTGCGCGTGGCCTCCGAAATGCATGGTGAGCCGTCGCGTCGTGCGGCAACAGGGTTCTCATCTCGTGCTTCTTTTGCACACTCTGCGCCATCTAGTGGCACTGCCGAAACGTCCGCACGTGGCCTTCGAGACCAGAGGCGCTGGCACACCGGTGCCCGCG
>NC_091829.1:76664793-76844793 GCF_038994185.2 Dermacentor albipictus | reverse complement strand
AATAGGACAAAACATGATGTATGCACTAAAAGATAAGAAGGATAATATCATCAGCAATCTCGAAGATATAGTAAAAGCAGCGGAAATATTCTAAGCTGACCTGTATACAGTACCCAGAGGAGTCACGATAGTTCACTTAGAAACAGTAATGAACAGGATACAGAAACTCTCCTATAACTAGCGATGAGGTCAGACGGGCCCTGCAAGACATGAAACGATGAAGAGCGGCAGGAAACGGTGGAATAACAGTCGATTTAATCAAAGATGGAGGAGACATAATGCTTGGAAAACTGGCGGCTCTTTATACGAAGTGTCTATCGACTGCAAGGGTCCCAGAAAACTAAGAATGCAGACATTATACTAATCCACACAAAAAAAGGAGACGTTAAAGAATTGAACAATTATGGTACCATTACCTTGCTCCCAGTATTATATAAAATATTTACCAAAGTAATCTCCAATAGAATAAGGTTAACACTGGATTTTATCAACCAAGGGAACAGGCTGGCTTCAGGAAGAGATAACTTACAGTGGATCACATCCATGTCATCAATCATGCTATGGCAAAATCTGCAGAGTACAAAAGCCTCTCTATGGGGCTTATATAGATTACGAAAAGGCATTTGATTCAGTAGAGATACCAGCAATCGTAGAGGCACTACGTAATCAAGGAGTACAGAACGCTTACGTAAAAAGCTTGGAAAATATTGCGACATGCGTGAGGTATCTGTTTGTTTGAACGAGGCGCGTAGGCGCCATCACTCCAGAAAAGAGAAGGAAGAACGAACTGGGCTCGCGCTGTGAATCTAACCCATCAGTGCTGCAACCGTTGTTGTCAATATAATCTGTAAATAGTTTCTCGTCTTACTGACTCGTCTTTCGCGTTAGAATATCTACGAGGTTCTACAGCTACCTTATTCTACACAAGAAAAGCAGTGAGATACCTATAAAGAAAGGGGTCAGACAGGGAGACACAATTTCTCGAAAGCTATTTTCTGCGTGCTTAGAAGAATTCAAGCTATTAAACTGGGAAGGCTTAGGAGTAAAGATCGACGGCAAATATCTGAGCAACCTTCGGTTTGCCGATGACATTGTTCTATTCAACAACAATGCAGACGAGTTACAACAAATGATCGGAGACCTTAACAGAGAGAGTGTAAGAGTGGGGTTGAATATTATTATGCAGAAGATGAAGATAATGATAAATAGCCGGGCAAAGGAACAAGAGATCAGGATGCCCACTCGGCCACTAGAGACTGTGAAGGAGTACGTTTACCTAGGTCAATTAATCAAAGGGACCCTGATCATGAGAAGGAAATTCACAGAAGAATAAAATAGGTTGGATTGCATACGGCAGACATTTCCAGCTCCTGAGTGGGAGCTTACCATTATTATTGAAAAGTAAGGTGTGCAATCAGTGCATTTTGCCAGTGCAATATGTCCAGTGCCAATGCATTTGCCAGTGCATTTCCAAGGGCATTTTGCCAGTGCATATGGGGCAGAGACTTGAGAGCAAGTTAAGGACCACGCAAAGAGCGATCGAATGAAGATTGCTAGGCATAACGCTAAGAGAGAAAGAGAGTGGTTTGGATCAGAGATCGAACGGCTATAGACGATATTCTAATTGACATCAAGAAGAAAAAATGTAGCTGGGCAGGTCATGTAATGCGCCGGTTAGATAACCGTTGGCCCATTAGGGTTACAGAATGGGTACCAAGAGAAGGGAAACGCAATCGAGGACAACAAAACACTAGATGGAGCGATGAAATTAGGAAATTCGCGGGCGCTAGTTGGAATCGGTTGGCGCAGGACAGGGGTAATTGGAGATCGCATTGCAGATAGAGGCCTTCGTCCTGCAGTGGACATAAAACAGGCTGCTGCTGCTGCTGCTGCTGCTGCTGCTGCTGCTGATGATGATGATGATGGAGGTGGTGGGCCCCCCCCGAAAAAAAATCCTGGGTACGTGCCTGATATATATATATATATATATATATATATATATATATATATATATATCATATATATATATATATATATATATATATACATGGCGTCCCACATAACTTGCGCCAAAAATTTAAACATGAAAGCCGCGCTGGACGCGCATTCGAACGCATACTATTAGCAGTAGCCTACAGTAACTCACACGTTTTCTTCTTTTCCCCATGACTCAATAATCAATTAAGTTTAATTAACCGACTTCTTATTTATTCGTTGAGGACCCCAAGTATGATATCATATTTGTAGAGAGCCTTCAGAAACCACCGATCGAGTTGTTTCCTTTACGGAACATCTCACGTACTCCTTTCTTCCGGGTTGCAAAAGAAAGCCCGCGAAATATGTAAAGGAAGGCCACGTGACGGAGCGCTTGCGCAGTGGTATCGCGCTGTTCTCAAGCGTGCATTCGGTGAGCAAGGTGGGCTCCCGTCGGATGACGGCGAAGATGCATGCTGCTGGCCGTGGGCTGCCGATGAGATGAAGAACGCCCTGGCGCTTCCGCGTCGCCAATCACAATGCAGCCGACCTTGATGGACACACGGCTGTGAGCCGGCCGTGGTTCCGGCTTTCTCTGATACTGGCTATCGCGTGATAAACGTCTGCAGTGTTTTTTGTTTGCCCCAGTCAACCGTCGTGCGCGGTCAAGCGTATAGCTACGGTTATAAACAAGAGTTTATTTTCTACCGCTCACGAGCGGCCCACTATGGCGATAGAGTCGTGTGCGGGCGATAAACGTGAAATAAAATAAAGAGAATTCACAGGAAACAGTTGCAACGCGACGTCTTGCTTAAGAAAACAGCTACTAAACTGTAATAACTCTTGCAACTTTATTCAGCTGTGTCTAACCTGCGTGTCTTTGAGAACTACAAATTCCATGCTGTCTGTCATGCATACTTTTGCATTTTAACTAGATAATAATAATAATAATATTTAAGGGTTTTACGTGCCAAAACCACTTTCTGATTATGAGGCACGCCGTAGTTGAGGACTCCGGAAATTTTGACCACCTGGGGTTCTTTAACGTGCACCTAAATCTAAGTACACGGGTGTTTTCGCATTTCGCCCCCATCGAAATGCGGCCGCCGTGGCCGGGATTCGATCCCGCGACCTCGTGCTCAGCAGCCCAACACCATAGCCACTGAGCAACCACGGCGGGTCATTTTAACTAGATGATACATACAGTTTATAGTACTTCTCATGAGAATAATGCATACATTTGTGTGGATGACAATTGGGCGTTGGCCTCATAAATGTCATTTTATTTGCAATACGGAGAAATTACTTTGGTAAGAGGGACATTGTACATCGCACCACACACATAAAAGAAAGGTTAGTCACATAAGTAGTGCACATAAGCACTATATTCCACGATGCTCTCGTCCAGGATAAAGCAAATCATACAAGTTTCGACAATTTACGCAAGTCATGGTTTTTTTTTTCTTTTATATGCTCGTGCTTTAACCGTCGGCTGTACTGACGCATGCACACACACATAATACTGGAAGAGCTTAGCTAACATTTATTCTTTATGGCCAGCACATGCAAATGTAAAGCTGAAGTTTTCTATGACAGGGTCAGTCGTGCGACCATATAGATGCCTTTCGCCGGCATTTTTGTGAAGTGCTCATCAGCCTTCATAAAGGAAAAAACAGATGCACATTTGGATGCGCAAGCCTTCGTCTCGTTTTACGGTTTACCGAGTCGGCTTCAGGTGGCTTTCAAATACTCTGATGTCTAAACAGAGATTTCTTACAAACTGTACAATATGTTTGAGTGCCAAGCTTCCGTGCCACAAATCCAATGACATAATACACAATGCAGTCCAGAACTGCAGCATTCGAACATTCATGCTCAAATGAACCATCACACTCCCAGGCTTCGTCACTTATAAGAACATCGAGCTTCTGCTTGAGGTGATGCATTTTGTCGATAAGCTGAATAGCTGCAGAGTTAACCACCTATTTAAAGTCATTGAAGGGGAGAAAAGCTACAAGGTTGCCAAGCTGTGGTGGACTCAAAAAAGAATAAAGACAAAGCCTGCGGTAAAGCGGCAGGAATGTTGGAAATGTGAGATGCTAATTTTGGCCGCCAGCTTGGCTTATAATACAAAAAACACAACACTCCAATGTATCCTGAGTCATTTTGGTTGAGATCACGTGCTTGAAATCACATTCCTTCAGAAGGAACGCTGACAGTTCTTCACCAGACCTATGCGTAACACGCAAGCCTTCGTCTGGGCCCTGGATATTCCCATGAATTCATCCACGACAAAATTACTTTAAATGGGAGTCCACAACACAGTAGCCGAGCTCGTAGAAGCCTACCTATCCAATCAAAGGGTACGCCTTAGCCAGACCAAGGCGGGCAGAAGCGCCCTGCGTCCTCCGCAAGCTAGGATGGCACGAATCGCACTACACTCGCCACGACCAATTACCCGAAAAGTTGAGTGAGAAGCTGGGATGCAAACCACTACCACGCAACATGAACCTCACAAGGCATGCCGGACGACGCGACGCCCGGGCAAAGAACGATCTCCAGGACCCTGGAGGAAGACGACACTGTTCTATATACAGACGCCTCTCTATCCAAACGCTCCACGAGGGCAACAGTCGTGGTCACCGGGCTAGAAAAGCTGGTCACCTGCGCATCAATCTACACTTCGTCTTCGGAGGAAGCAGAAGAAGCAGCGATAGCTCTCGCACTCCTGAAACCTAACGTCACCAAGATCGTCACGGACTCGCAAGCTGCATACAAGAACTACAGACCTGGCTGGGTGTCCCTTGTGACACTAAAAATTCTTGGTAAAGCTACGCCTCCTAAACAAGCAATTGAATTAGTTTGGGTGACGGCTGAGTCCTCAGTTGAGGGCAATGAATATGCTCATCAACAGGCCCGAGCGCTAGACTCCCGGGCCAACGAGAAGGAGGCAAGAGGATGGCAACCCATCACAAATTACAGAGATATAGTCATATATTACAGGGACGGCAGGAAGACATTCCCGCACCCCCACCACTCCTTGACCAGAGCCGAACAAACAATATACAGGCAAATCCAGGCAGGATCCTTTCCCCTCCCCTGCCTCCAGAACAAAATATACCCAGAGAGATACAAAAACAGATGTCCTCACTGCAATGCATTAGGCACCCTTCGGCACGTCATAGGAGAGTGCAATTTTTCTAAAGACCACCCCCCACCTATACCCATAACTAACACCCCCTGCTATCCCCACCCTTTACGAGCGATGGGAGATCATGCTGTCCAGCCCCGCCCTGGAAGACCAGCTCCGACTGATCCACAGGGGCCAGGCGGCCCTGGAAGTATATGGAGCCCGTGAAGGGGGAGCCACTCCATCAGACGCTTAACGTGTTTCATTTCATAATGGACCAGAAAAATTGTTTTTGTCTCTCTGTCTCTCTCTGTAGTGAATGTAACCCCTCTGTACATTGTACCGTGCCGCAGCACGGTACAAAGCACTTTCCCATCGCGTAGCACACCGGTGCATTGAACAATCAAACAGCTCGAAGGGCAAACACACGCGTGAGCAATCACAAGAGTAGGAGCAGCGGGGAGGACGGGCGCGGATTCAGCGGCTAGGTGACCGCTACTTTCGCGCATCTAACGCCTAGGTTAGGAAACTCCTCGAAAGGTCTCCCAACCAAAAGTTAATTCTCCTCTCCCCACGAAGCGCCGCCTCCACGCCGTTCTCTCACCTAACATATCCGTACACCATGACTGAACCTCACTGCAAGTGGTGTCTCGGCCAAGCAGCCATCCGCGGCGCGCCGGACGCTGCCGGCTTGGTCATGCAGAGTGGCGCCGTTTCTTGAGCCGCGGAACTCAAGGACCACTGTTGTTGAATAGGCAACCCTGTCTCAGCGCCAATAGATCACAATGAAGCGTACAGTGCCTTGTATCTGCCTTTTGATCGTCGCTATTGGAAACGACTAATAAAGCTTCAGCGTTCTAGAAGTTAGAGCTTAAGTGATTTTGTGAAGAAACATTAGGAAAAACTCGGAAAAAATATTTTTCGTAAATTGTTTGGACAGTAACTAGCGTATGTAACGCGGTCCAGTACAATGGGCTGGGGGCCAGAGACTGCAAGGTGTGACTGCTTGCCCATATGAGCTCGTTTTGTTCTCGCAATTTGAGCGGAAGGGCTCTGGCTTTCGGCTCAAGGTCACTTGAAATTCGCCAATAACGGGAGTTAAAAGCATTTAACGGTTAAAAATGCGAGGGCATCTAAACACTCCTTATCAGCTGCGAATGCGAACGCATTAATGTACAATGGGACGCTGAGCGGTCCTTCAAGTTGAGGACAACCGAGCGCGTTGAGACACTCAGCGCGCTTTTACTTGGCCTTACCGAGACGCAGTTAGAATGCAGTCTAGAGCTTGCGCGGCCAAGGAACGCGCGGATAACACGGGCTTTCGAGAGGGAGAGCGAAGGTGACGTCGCGTCGCGGCGATGCCCTCTCCCCTCGCGCAATACCTGGCGCAATATTGAGGCAGCAGGTGTTCCATTTCGCCCTCTCTGCGCCACCGAGTCATGCTCGCGACGTGGCGTTGCAGCCAATGAGAATTTAGGTACCGTTTCTCTGCTACAGACGCAGTTTTATCGCTCAACGAGCCATTTGACGCTTTCGCTTCAAAAATATCCACATGTGGTGCGAATCGAAGTCTGGTGCCCCAGGAGAGCAGCCTGTTGCTCCGACCATTTGGCCGCAGCTTTACGTATGTATCTATTGTGCTACGTCTTAACTGAAAGAGCTAACTAATTAGCTCTTTCAGATGATCGCCACTTGTGTCACATTCCGTAGTACAGGTGTGCGAGAGCGTATGCACGTGTCGGTTTCCGTTAGGCAAAAGACAAAAGAGTGAAAGGGGTAAATCTATGGCGTTACTTTAACCACTTCATCAAAGCTTCGCGTCACATAGATTCCATGATATACGTCGGACCCCAATATATATTGTGGTCCGACCTCATCGCAATATATATATATATATATATATATATATATATATATATATATATATATATATATATATATATATATATATATATATATATATATTGCGACGAGGTTTATTCTCGTTCACGACGTTGTGGAACGCTAGGCAAAACAAGGCACTGCAAGGGCTGTCCGAAGCACGGGGTCGCTCGAGATCACGGCACGGCCCTTCGTCTTCCTCTTCAGACGGCACATACACAGGGGCGCGTCTGCTTCATTACAATGCCCCGGGAGCTAAGCGTAGCCATCCTGGCGACTCAGGGCGCGGAGAAGATGAGCGGGTCGTAGTACGGTTTCAGGCGGTTGACATGTACTGTCTCTCGCCCACGACGACGCAGGTCTGGTGACACGGTGAGCGGCTCGACGATGTAGTTGACCGGTGAAGTGGCCTCGATTATACGGTATGGACCGTGATAACGCGCCAGGAGTTTGGAAGAAAGGCCAGGAATGTTGGCTGGTATCCAAAGCCACACAAGTGAACCAGGAACAAAGTTGGGCGGTGGTTGATGAGCACGGTCATGTCTTGTCTTTTGACGTTCTTGAGTCTCACTAGTCAGGGCATGTGCCAGCTGACGGCAATCTTCAGCATATTTGGCGACTTCGGAAAGCGGAGTATACTCTGTAGCGTCAGGTTGGTACGGCAGTATGGTGTCCAAAGGGCATGATGGCTCACGGCCATACACAAGGAAAAAGGGGGAAAAGCCGGTGGTCGCTTGCGTCGCGGTATTGTACGCGAACGTAACAAAGGGGAGTACGGTGTCCCAGTTGGAGTGGTCGGATGAAATATACATCCGCAACATGTCGCCAAGTGTGCGATTGAAGCGCTCTGTAAGACCGTTGGTTTGGGGATGGTACGCGGTCGATTTGCGATGAATTATCCTGCACTCAGCGAGGAGGGCTTGGATGCCCTCCGACAGGAAGACACGGCCCCTATCACTCAGTAATTCTCGGGGAGCACCGTGGCGAAGGACAAAATTGCGAAGGATGAAAAAACCAACGTCACGGGCGGTCGCTGCTGGCAGTGCTGCAGTCTCAGCGTAGCGAGTAAGGTGATCTACGCCGACAATAATCCACCGATTTCCACGCCCGCTGCATGGAAACGGGCCGTAGAGGTCGATGCCGACGCGGTCGAACGGACGAGACGGGCATGGCAGCGGCTGCAACGGTCCTGTGAAACGCTGTGTAGGTGTTTTGCTTTGTTGGCATGTAGTGCAAGACTGAATGTACTTTTGCACAAAGTTGTACATGCCTCTCCAATTATAGCGCTGACGCAACCTTGTGTAAGTTTTGAGGACGCCGGCATGAGCGCTTAGGGTGTCAGCGTGAAAAGACGCGCAGACGTCAGAGCGCATATGACGAGGTATAGCGAGGAGCCATTTGCGTCCGTCGGGCATGTAGTTTCGGCGATATAGAATGTTATCCCGCACTGAGAAGTGGGTTGCTTGGCGACGCAGTGCTCGTGTCGAAGGGACATCAGACGGAGCAGCAAGGTAGTCGAGTAACATTGCAAGGGATGGGTCCTTGCGCTGCTCTGTGAGCATGTCAGGGATGGTGAACGGTGACAGGGTGGACGAGGAAGCTGACAACGACGCCAAATCAGGCGTCAGTGGGGAGCGAGAGAGCGCATCAGCGTCGGAGTGCTTGCGACCAGAGCGGTACATGACGCGGATGTCGTACTCTTGCAAGCGAAGCGCCCAACGTCCCAAGCGTCCAGACGGGTCTTTCAAGGAAGAAAGCCAACAAAGGGCATGGTGGTCAGTAACGACGGCGAAAGAACGGCCGTAAAGGTATGGGCGAAACTTGCTTAATGCCCAGATGATCGCTAGACACTCCTTTTCTGTGACGGAGTAATTTAATTCTGCTTTCTTTAGAGTACGGCTCGCATAAGCGACGACGTATTCATCATAGTCAGCTTTCCGTTGCGCTAAGACCGCGCCAAGGCCAACTCCGCTGGCGTCAGTATGGACTTCCGTGGGAGCATCAGGGTCGTAGTGGCGAAGAATCGGTGGTGAGGTCAACAAGTGGCGCAATTGCTGAAATGCTGCATCACATTCAGGTGACCATGCTGCTATGCCGTTACTGGCGGAAAGTAAACTTGTCAAAGGCGCCATGATGGATGCGAAATTGCGTACGAAGCGACGAGAATAAGAACATAAGCCAATAAAACTTCTGAGGGTTTTGATAGACGTGGGCCTTGGGAACTCTGCAACAGCGCGGAGCTTGTCTGGATCCGGGAGGACGCCGTCTTTTGAGATAACGTGACCCAATATGGTTAGCTTGCTTGCAGCAAAGCGGCACTTTTTGAGGTTAAGCTGTAGACCGGCAGAGGCGAGACAGGTCAGAATGTCATGCAGGCGAGCGAGGTGCGTCGGAAAATCGGTTGAGAAGACGACGATGTCGTCGAGGTAACATAAACAGGTCTTCCATTTGTGGCCACGAAGGATGGTGTCGATCATACGCTCAAAAGTAGCAGGCGCGTTGCACAACCCGAAGGGCATGACGTTAAATTCGTAGAGGCCATCGGGTGTAACGAATGCGGTTTTCGGACGGTCAGGCTTGGCGATGGGAACTTGCCAGTACCCGGAGCGCAGATCCAAGGAACTGAAGTATTCTGCGCCTTGTAAACAGTCGAGAGCGTCGTCGATTCGAGGCAGAGGATAAACGTCTTTCCTCGTTATCTTGTTTAGGCGTCTGTAGTCGACACAAAAGCGAATGGAGCCATCTTTTTTCCTCACCAATACGACAGGTGAAGACCAAGGACTTTGAGAGGGACGGATGACTTTACGTTGGAGCATGTCGTCCACGTGCTCCGTGATGATTCGGCGCTCTTCGGCAGAGACACGATACGGGCGCTGTCGCAAGGGGGAGTGGGAACCAGTGTCGATGATGTGAGAAACACCGGTGGCACGGCCCAGTGACGTCTGATGACAGTCGAAAGAAGAGACAAACTTGTGAAGGAGAGCGAGAAGTTGGCGGCGATGAGATGGGGAAAGTGCAGGGTCGATGGCTTTGTCGAAACCCACTGAAGGTGATGAGCCGGAGACCGAAGCGATGGCGTCAAGGTGACGGAGGGAGGCGGCAGGAACATCGAAGTCGTCGACGTAGTCGACTGCTTGAAAGTATCCTACCGTCTCTCCACGCAGTAGGCTGATCGGGTACTGGTAGTAGTTGGTGACCAGCATCACAGTTGAGCCAGAGGTTACAGTAAGCACGGCAAACGGAAGAACAATGCCCTTGCGTTGAGCAAACACATCGGACGGCGTGAACACTACGGTGGCGTCAGATGCGGAATCAGACGACAAGACAACAGCCATCGACGACTCAGGAGGTACGGTTGTGTCGGCATCAACAGTGAGTTTGTCGGCAAAGTGAGGAGAGCTGGTCGGCAATGATTCACATAGTGGTAAAAGCGACACTTCTGCACGTGAACAGTCAATGACAGCATGATGACGTGACAGGAAATCCCAACCAATGATGAGGTCGTGAGAGCACGATGGTAGCACGAAACACTCGATTATGTACAGAACGTCGTTGATGACGACACGGGCCGTGCATACAGCTGAAGGGTGGATTCGCTGCGCGCTGGCAGTGGCGAGCACCAGGCCAGAGCGAGCTGTAGTCACTTTTCGTAGCTTGCGGCAAAGGCCCTCGTGAATGACGGAAACGGCTGCTCCGGTATCGACTAGTGCCACTGCTGGTACTCCCTCTACAAAAACGGTAATTACATTTTGCGGCGAAGATTGAGGTCTGGAGAAAATCGACGTATTTGCAGTTCTTGCCTCAGGAACTGCAGCAGTCAGTTTCCCTCTTCAGTGGGAACTCGACGACGCAGGGGCGAAATCGAACGCCGACGAGGGGAAGGGGAACGCCGAGTTTCCAACCGGCGATCAGTGTCAAGACGTCGCGGTGATAATGGAGGCGTGGCGGCGTATTGTGGTGCGTAGCGGGGCCTGTCAAAGCTGGTACACGCAGTTGAGGCGCGGCGGCGACAGAAGCGTGCCACATGGCCAGCAATGCCGCAGGCGAAGCAGATAGGCCGGTTGTCTTGAGTGCGCCACGTCTCGGTGGGACGAAAAAAGTGTGGTGACGGTCGGGCAACTTGAAATGAAGCCGGATTCATGGGCGATGGAAAGGAAGCGGTCTGCGCAGGTGGCCGTGCAACCACGGCTGCATAACTGAGCGGCAGCGACGTAGGGTGGTTGGCAAAGTTGGTATGGGCCAGCGGCACACTCATAGGGTTGGGTGGGGGGGTTGTAGGAGCTGCAGGAAGCGCTTCAGATATGTGATTTCGGATGGCTTCCTGCAGCGTTGGAGGCAAAGCTGCCGTAGGTGCGTCACTGTGAGGCAGCAGCGAGAGCTGCCTGGCCACCTCTTCACGGATAAAATCTTTGATATGCTGCGAGAGGGTCGAGTTGGTGAATTCGGTAGAAACCGCGATGCTGGAGACGGAATCGGCGTGCTGGATGTTCTGGCGGGCGATGGAACGTTGGCGGCGCAGCTCGTCAAAGCTCTGGCAGAGGTTAATGAGGACGGATACGCTAGTTGGGCCTTTGGCCAGCAACATCTGGAATGCGCTGTCCTCGATGCCCTTGAGGATGTGTTTGATCTTGTCATCCTCTGACATGCTGGGATTGACCCGCTTGCACAAATCGAGAACATCCTCGATGTAGCTGGGGAATGTTTCTCCAGGCTGCTGTGCGCGCTGGCGTAGACGCTGTTCAGCGCGTAGCGTACGCACAGCTGGGCGATCAAACACTTCGGCAAACAGAGTCTTAAAGGCGGACCAGCTTGTAAAGTCTGATTCGTGGTTGAAGAACCAAAGTTTGGCTACGTCGGCGAGGTAGAACGGCACGTTGGTCAGCTTAGACTGGTCATCCCATCGGTTATGGGCACTTACACGTTCGTACGATGAGAGCCAGTCTTCCACGTCGTGTTCGGCGGTCCCACTGAAAATGGGTGGGTCGCGCTGACGAGGGACGCCGGCGCAGATAACAGTGGCAGCCGGTGGGGCGGGCAACGAGGTGGCGGGATCAGGCATAGTGGAAGGCGATCTTGTTGGCAGGGTTCGAGTGCGGAGCTCCAGGACGAGGCGAAGGATCTCAGCAACCTCCACCAAATGCGATGAGGTTTATTCTCGTTCACGACGTTGTGGAACGCTAGGCAAAACAAGGCACTGCAAGGGCTGTCCGAAGCACGGGGTCGCTCGAGATCACGGCACGGCCCTTCGTCTTCCTCTTCAGACGGCACATACACAGGGGCGCGTCTGCTTCATTACAATATATATATATATATATATATATATACATATATATATATATATATATATATATATATATATAATGAATGACGGTGCAGTTGCACACACAGGACGAAGCATGATCAAAAGCCAACAAGGCTCTTCTCTCCTCCTTGTTCGTTCCTGTTCTTTCGAAGAGAGAAAGCCATAGAAATGTCTTCCACTAAGGAAAACACACCCTTCTAGAATCTTTGTCTTGCGCGTGCCAAGTTTTGCAGTTTGGAAGATGGTCTACAATCTAGCCCACCAGTTTAAATACGTCGCAAGTAGCCACCATTTGAAAAAAGAAATAAAGGCAGCTCTTTTTTTTTAGGTCCAGCAATTTTTTAAGAGTTCTCCCTGACACACAGTTTATTTACAACCCAATTGATTTAAATTAGTTGATGAGGTGGTCATTGCATCTATGAGAAATGAAAGTGCTTAAGTAAGTAACATAATTACGCTAATTAACATCTTAATTAGTTACATTATGGCACTCATTTCTATCTACGAATCGTAGTCGGCGTGCTCGCATGGTATACTCATTTAACATGAATTTTCAGGGCAATGCCACGTTCGAGATATTCAAGGTGTCCGATGAAACGCATTGGTGTTACAGTTAGTTGTGTGCTTCAAAGCATAAAACAGCCGTTTTCTTTTAAATGATTATGTGGAACAACAATGCGCCTTTTCCGTGAGTTTGGTGGCGCATATCTCGAAAGCGGTATCACTCCCAGAATTCGTTCTAAGTCAATACGCCATGCATACTCACTAGTTGCGACTCGTAGATTGAAATATGTGCCGCAAATTAAATAATTTCATGTTAACTATCGAAATTATCTTCATTATCCAATTAAGCATTTTTTATTTTTCATGGAACTAATGGCCGCCTCACCGAGTAATTTAGATCAACAATTATATTTGTGCCATCCACCACAGCCAATTTCTTAAAATGTAGTCCATACAAAAAGAAAAATAAGAAAAAAAAACATCCTGCGCGTACGTTCGTTTATAGATGAGCCCGCGCGTGCTCCCACATCACCCGCGCCGTTTTTGTGAATACGAGGAATACATAAGACCAGCCGGTTTTGTCCCTTTCGCTCACTACAAGCACGTCACACAAGAAGCGGTACCTCTAGAGCCTAATCACATACTATTTTCTGGTCACAATATCTCTCGGAATGAATAGACACGCTCAGTCCTTTTCCGATACCGCACTTCTCAATGTTCCACGAAAACGTGTTCGTTGCACTTGCGTAGAAGGTAATCGCTTAACCAGTGTAAACTTTCAACTGAAATAAATTCATCAGAGTTTAGGATTACTGAACAAGAAGGAAAACACATGTTCAACAGCGTAGAGGTTTAGGAAGCAGATTCACATTTTTGAGATAGCTAAATGGTAAGCAGAAGCAAGAAATATAATCATAGCCTTGTAGAGTCCGCGCAAGAGCACAAAAGACGTTTGCATGTCTTGCAGGACATAATTTATATTTTATTTCATTTAAAATTTATTTTTAGTATTGTTTAATAGCAGATGGGGCGCGACGCGAGCCCCATTCGACTTCTTTTTCAAGCTGCCCTTTCTCAGGGGCAAACGATGGCATTGCGTAATAAGATAGCTCTCCAAAAATAATGTTGCATTACGCCATTCTGCGAAGTTTTGAACTGGCCGCGGCAATGGCACAGAAAACAATAGCCATACTTGCACTAAGACTATACGGCACTATATGGCGCTCGCTTCAACCCCGGCTGTACTAGTGAGAGTTGTGTGCGTGTTTTAGCCTCCCCCTACCCCCCCCCCTCCCCCCCGCACCGACGCAGTTGCAGCCACCCTCCGCAACCCGTCACAATGATGGCCGGCGGTAATAAAGTGACTTCACCGTTCAAAGCACCACCACTTTCCCCACCCCGGCATTGCTCGTGCAAGCTTTTGTGCGTATCAAGAATGGGAACAAAGGCATATAGCACTGAAAGAACACAGAAATGTGTTTAAACAAAAAAGAAAAAAAAAGGAAATAGCCAATATACTTTTCGCCAAGCATCGTGATTCTCGACCCCGGAACAAAATAGCAGCCGAAGTGCCGGGATCCCTTCTGAAACAGCCCCGAGAGTCACCACTCGATTCCGTGGCATTGCTATAGAAAACCCACGGCGCGAGCAGTCGTGGCGACTCTCCCTGGGCTTTTCATCTCGGTCGCATAGAGCCACGTTCTCCATCTCTCCACCGATGCAAAAGGTGTGGCACATGAACGGTCACTTATCACGGACCCTTTGGCGGCTCCCGCCGAGTATAGATACGGAAGGTGTTTTGTTTATTTTGTCTCCGTTTGGTAGAACGGGAAACTCCTTCCCGCTTTCTTTTTTTTTGTTTTTCGCCGTTTCTTGGCGGCCTGTCACAGAACAAAGCGATAGCTCCTTTGTTTCTTTAATGTTTCGATTCTTATCTCCCCGAAGCACTTTATTTATTTCTTTTCCTTTTACAGTCGCTGTTATCAATGAATCATGCCGAGAAAGGGAAGCGGAGGATTGCGTTGAATGCCGGTGCGCCTGTCTTTCAGAACGAAATAACGAGAAAGGAGAAGTTGCTTTCCGATTTACAACTCCAACATAGCGCCACGGCCATCAGGCGTATGACGACTTCTGTATTGAGAATTCTACCTACTATTTCAAATATCTTTTATTCTTCGCGAAGCAGTAACTGATTACAGTCATATAGTTAAGGCATTTGTTAATATAGCAAGCATTGAAATTTGGCAAGTATCAGCTTACACAGAAGTGAGAGAGTGACCAGAGAGAAGCGGCTGGGAGCTAAAGCAGACGCAGGTCCGGTACGCTACCCTACACTAAGGAAAGCGGTTGCAGGAACCAAAGAGAGTAAGTAGGCAAGATCACTATCGCGCGTACACACGCTATGATGCGCAAGAAGTCTATAAACGGTCGCAGAGACTCCTCAACTTTATGTACTGTATTAATGTACTCACTGACTTCGTAGTGTTCTTTTGTGCTTTCTCAGAACGTCTGGTTTGCGCGAGCGGTTTTAACTCACGTGCTGTCCGTAAACATCTCTACACCTTCGCTCTCCCTTCTCTCTCTTCCCTTTCTCTCTTCTCCCGCCGTAGGGTAGCGAACCAGACTCTTGACTGGTTAACATCTTTGCCTTCCTATATTTCTCTCTCTCTCTCTCTTTCAGAGTCTACGGAAAAAATTGTATTGAAATAGTAATAACAACTGAATGGGGCGAAGATTCGCACATTGGCACGTATAGACGAAGACCTCTGAACGCCTGCATGCTGCTTCGTGTTATTTCATTTTTGCTAGAATAAAATTCTGGAGAGAGAAGCAAATTTATACCGTCGCAAACCTTTGAAGCTTTTCCTGACGTATAAAATCATTTACCTTTGAAGAAGACTTCTGAAAGGACAAAGCTGAGAACTCCACGTAGCAAAAATATAGAAGCGCAAGGGGTCTGCTTAGTCGCGTTCCCCAGCTCCTCAATGAATTAATGTATTTGACGGTCACATGGCGCATTCGCTGTACCACTTTGAATAATAAAGACAAGTATACAAGAATCCCTGTGAACTTCTCAAAATTACTTCACGCTGGTCTAAAAAAAATTGCGCATGACAGTTTACATACTGCTTGAATTCACAAAAACACTTTTAGCAATGAATGAACTGCTTCTCTCTGCTTAATATTCAGGGATTTCGTTTCAGATATTAACAAAAGCATTTGTACAGACGTCGCAATATCTGCGTGAAGCAATGTTCTAAAACTTTTTGGGCTCTTATTTCGTTTTGCTGTCAATGCTTGTGAAAAGCGTCAACTATGTAGACGCCGCAACTGTGGCTCTCCAAACGCGGTATCTATAACATCGCAGTCGCTCCGGTATTGTTTCTTTCGGCTAAAAAATGCAATGTCCGGCCGCTTAGACAGAATTGTGGATAGGTGCGTCTGTCAGGCTATAATGAACGTTCCATGGATTACCACAAATACAGATAAGAGGCTTCGCAGAGTGCTTAGTCGGTCTCAGCGCTATAGTTCATCTAACGCAATTTTGATTTACAAAGCACTCATAAAAAGAAGATTATAGAAACGTCCATTCTAAGGCGTCCGGCTAATAAAGTTGGAAATATCATCATCATCATCATCATCAGCAGCAGCAGCAGCAGCAGCAGCAGCCTGGTTACGCCCACTGCAGGGCAAAGGATTCTCCCATACTTCTCCAACTACCCCGGTGATGTACTAATTGTGGCCATGTTGTCCCTGCAGACTTAATCTCATTCGCTCACCTAACTTTCGGCCGCCCTCTGCTACGCTTCCCTTCCCTTGCAAAGTTGGCAATAAAACACATAATAAACACTGCAAAGTATTTATTGTGCGTTTCGGTGTGCCACGCAGCATTCCTTTTTTAAGTACTATTTTTCCTTTTTTATCAGTTGGTGGGCCAGTGCATCTGGCTCAACTCACCTTCCCGTAATTTTTCGGAAGCAAGTGTTGCGCTGTGCTAACGTCTAGATTGTCTGTTACCACTTGTGGTATACTAAGCCGCACGGTTTTGTAACGGTGCCTACCTAGATGTAGTTGCATCGGGGGGGGGGGGGCGGAGGGGCGTCCTGCAGATTCTTTGACATTTGACATTTGTTTTATCATGAATGCCATAACCCACGCTAGCTTCGTGCTGTTCCTAAAGATATCGCGTTTCTTCGGTAAACCTGAGTTGGAAGTAAGCGCCAGTCCTGTGGTACTCGTCTGCTTCATCTTTGTATCGCACTACCATGTTTTCATTTTCGGCAGAGATCTGTCTGGCTGGGCAGGATATGTTGAGAAAAAGTACCGCAAGATCGGGCATTTTTTTATGACTGGCTGGAACAGTTGTCGCCTCTAATATTGTAGGACATGCGCTGTCAACCATTACTTGATAGCTGCCAAATTGTTGGCCGAAGCAAGCATTACTTTATAAAAAGAAAATTGTGCAGACGCCAGGAATATGCGAAGCATTTTACAGGTGCCCGACAAATGTGCACTAGAACATTCTTGAACTGCACGATCAGGGCTCTCCGTCTAACGCGTTTTCTGTCGCCAGTAGTGCCGGCGCTGTAGTCGGTAAGTATTGAAGGTGCTTCTGGCTTCTGACTTGATGCACGCTCCAAGACAGTCTGCTCGTAGAGCTACGGTTTGCTGGACGCGTTCGATCTTTAGCGATGATAGCGCTGCCGCTGTGATCAGCAATTCGTGCAACAAACGCGATAGGGCGCGGGATGCGTCATTTGGCGCACTGCCCATATGGTCTACTTCACAGTAACCTGGAAGGGGGGAGGAGTTATTCTGTAAGTGACCACCTGGTGGACATGTCCATTTCGTCTGCTGCTTAATTCCTAATTGGCAGTGTGCGCCCCTCTCCTTCGCGTGCCCCAAGCCACGCTTGCTTTTCGTGGAGTTCAAGCATGTATGGCGTAGATTACATAGGTTGTGTTTTGCGCGCCTATCACTCTGATTACCCTGCTACCTCTAGGGTACGGAGCAACGAATGGGCCTCAAAATTAAGCTCATAGAATAGGGCATTATGAGTGTGCGTGCGATTTTCGGCTGTCAGCAATACTTCTTGTTCTTAGTGGTTCGCACATGCCTGCATGGATAAAATTTCTCCAGCGCCTCTCAAAACAGCATCGAGTTGTCAGGAATATACCGTCGGCACTGAAACCTCGTTAGAGCGTTATTGAAGTTCTTAATTGCAATAGAACTACGTTTATTCACAATTAAATAATAGCCGCCCGTTGTCTCTGAATAAGAACCGACTGATTGATTTGTACTGCGCCGTCTATTGCCACTATAGTGATTCAGATGAATCATAAAGGATCTAGGTTAAACAGGTTGTCGTCACCGACTGCTTCCGAAATATGAGAAGGAGGAAATTTGAGGCAAAATAATATTTTCTGCGGAAGGTTCTTATAAGTGGCGGGCATCACAAATTCCGCGATAATGCTGCGTGAAACCATTTTCAGCAGGTAACATTTTAATTATATACTATTGTACATGCATTAGATTCCGAAATCCGAAGCTGCGTTGCTCAAGCTGTATCGACCAATGCAGCAGTAGATAACGGCACAATTTTCTAGATGTGTTTCCTGCGAAATGGTGGTGGAATGCGCTGTCGTTCTTGCTTATCTTTCCGCAAGAAACACAGGCAGAAAATAGGGAAGGCAGCTAGGTTAGCCAGGTTGACCCAGTTTGCGGAAGATGACGCGGAAGTTGGAAGAAAAAGAAAAGCAAAAAGGACAGGAATAAGTTATGCGCACGCTCTCCTAACATAGTTTAGCGCTAATTCAAAGCCGTTGTTGAGCCTAATCGTCTTTAGGCAGCGCAGCAGGTCTTTGGTGGCTTTATGTTCACAGGATGCTTAAGTCCCAGCCCAAGTATTTTTTATTCCGTGAATAATCTGTCGTACAGCCACATTATAGCGTTCTGCAAATTCTTCGTTTCATCATCAAATGAGTGGCAGTGGACGAGGATATGCATTATGGTGTCGTCGTGATAAAGTTTCATGGGGCACTGACCATTGTGACGAAGCGATTACAGGAAACCTTTGTAAAGCGTGCCTTGAGCAATGCCGCGCATACATATAGATGCGGAACCCCAATGTGTTTTGTCGTTCATTTCGCTGGCTGATATCTCAATGCTGGCGGTTTTTAGGCTTCCTGCCTAATGAACAGGAGATACATTAAGACTGCATTTCATTTCGCAATTGTGCTATATGTGGTAACCATCCCTGCTAATTAAAAAGAAAAGAGAAAGGACAACGAACTGAAGACTACTCAGCTTCTGGTGTAGTCGTATTTACTCTTTTATATAGCATTTTACTCCTTAACCCGGGAAACATATTCGACGTCTAGGTACTGCAAAGACGAAGCTCTTTACCTGAAATTTCTAATAATAGTATGGTTACCGAAGCTTTCAAAGTTAATTGCCACGCATTTAGCGTGCTAAAAGTGGGGTTGGTGCTTTAAGTGGCGCCTGCTACTTGCTGGTTTTTCGCACGAGAAACAAAACCAAGAGCCCGAAAATATTGCAGACACTCAAATATGGCGAACATTTACGAAGTTCCCCACACGAGTACACAGAATATAATAACACTAAGAAGCGCACAGAGTCTCGTAAACAAGTGAGTGTGCACAAAAGACTCCGAAAACACGCGCGCACACAACTTTGCAGACGAGCCAGCTGACGTATCTATGCATGACCACATAACCGATCATACAACTACACTACTGCACATCACCAAATTGAACGGGGCCAACATAATATGAACTATATATATATATATATATATATATATATATATATATATATATATATATATATATATATATATATATATATATATAAACGAGAAGAAAGGGGGTTAACCGAGGGACCCGATATTTATTAGTCATATAATGAGAAGCCAACAAACACTGACACCAAGTGCAACATAGTGGAAATTGCATGTGCTTAATAAATGAAATAAAGTAATGATAAATTAATGGAAATTAAAGTGGATGAAAAAACAACTTGCCGCAGGTGGGAACCGAACCCACAACCTTCGCATGTCGTGTGCGATGCTCTACCAATTGAGCTACCGCGGCGGCGTTTCCCCATCCACTTTCTTGAGTATTTATGTGTACTAGTAGAACCCTGGGAGTGTTAGCCAGCGCCCCCACTCACAGACCTAGGCGGCGGACGTGGAACTTCTTTTTTGCCGCAGGCGTCACGAGAACGTGATCTTTTCGGGTGAAGGCAACTGGTCAATAAACCCACATATGCTACCTGAAGGCATCAATGTTGCCGGATTCGAGACCCTCGTTAAGTAATAAACGAGAAGAAAGGGGGTTAACCGAGGGACCCGATATTTATTAGTCATATAATGAGAAGCCAACAAACACTGACACCAAGTACAACATAGTGGAAATTGCATATGCTTAATAAATGAAATAAAGTAATGATAAATGTGTTGTGAACCGAATCTTCAGTGAGTGAACAGTGAATCATTAGACAAGGACAATAATGAACGAGGACATCTGTGAGCTTCAGCTGCATTTTATACGCGCGGGCAATTGCTAAGGGAAAGCGAAGTTATACAAGAGCAACTGCTAAAAGTGCACTCTGCATGCATGGACCGGATCTGGGGCGGCTTGAACGAACATGTATTAACGGAAATAATAACAAATTCAAGAAAGCGTTCCTAAATGTTCCGTAGACAACTCCCCGTCCGCATTAGAACGCGTTCTTAAATTCGTTATTTTCGTTATTAACGGTCGTGCAAGCCGCCCCAGGTCACCTTCGCTGAACACTTTAAGAAATTCAAGCATAGTAAAATGTGGTAGGTTGCTCGGAACTGGAAATGACTAGAACATTATTAACGCACAAAAAAATACACCGAAAGAATACGAAAAGACGGCTTTTAGTCATGGGTGAGAGGACAACTGCATTCTCGGACCATCACTTTGGGCAATACTAGTGCCTTCGTTTGACTTAATGCCCAACCAGCCAATCAGCTCCTCTGCAACTAGCCAATCTGCGTGCGCCTAACGGCCGAAGCAATAGTATCGCCGAAAGAGATCGTTCCAGGATACGTCCCCAGCTAGGCCGCCCTTAAGAGTTATGGAGACTTAGGTTTGCCTGAGCCGGGGAAGTCATAACTGACCGCTTATTTCTCGCTAGTGAATGAAGAAATATTGCCATTTCGAAATTCACTCCTTTCAGAGTTCTTGGCAATGGTTCCAAGAACTTAGTTTGGTTCAGAACGCCCAGTCTAAGTAATAAATCTTTGAGAACGTTGGTCGCGAGCATTTCAAAGTTTTGTCTCGAAATGAAGGTGAAGCTTTCCAGTGAAGCATATTATTCTAGACCGTGGGTTCCGCGTCGCGAAGCTATGCATCAGCCATTATTTTTCATAGGCGGCGCCTGTGTGTCCACAGACTTGCCGATAGTGCTTAGCATGCTTTTTTCGCTTTCTCGTTTATTTCGTTTTCGTGGAAACTTGCTTAGCAAACTGCCACGCGAGAGCGAGAAACGTGCTGCCCATTCCGAGATCCGCGGTAAATAATATTGCGCAGGCTTCAAATATCGCGCTTCTCAAGAGAGGTAACGGGAGGTAATGTAAAGCGATTTCAGGACGGACAGCTATAGTAACATGATAAATCTGAACGTGGGCTTGCATTTACACATAACTGTCTTTGTGAAGACGTACGTCTAGTAAAAATGTTGCTCGCCAGCTCATTTTGGGCGTATATACAACGAATTTCAGTCTTCTGTCACCAGCACTTCTGGATGCTCGCTTTCTTACATGCGCCACGTCACCAATATTGACGACTAAACACACTGCGGCGTAAAGAATGCTGTTTTAGCTTAATAGTTTAACGAAGTTAAACGGGCGTTTTCTAAAGAGAGATATAGAGCCACCCTAAAGTGTGATGCTTGAGACTGAAAGAAAAATAAAGATACATGGCATAAGAGAAACAATTATGAACACGTGAAACAAAGCTATCGCCACGTTTGTGGCTGATTAACCCCCATGTTCTGTCCCTCAGCCATGAAGTCAATAGTTCGAATCCCAGATGTGGCGGTCACATAGCGATGAGGTCGGAAATATATATATATATATATATATATATATATATATATATATATATATATATATATATATATATATATATATATATATATATATATATATATATTGTGATCCCTGATAGGAACACCCACCACTTTTGGTCGTTAGACCAATTAAAAAATCGCGAAGATAAGCCGTGATGTAGAGGAAATAATTGGTATCATTAACTGAACAAAGAAAAATGTTGATATTAGCAACGATAGCATTAGAGCTAAATAAATAGTAAAAGAATATTTCAAACATTTGTTTTTCTTATTAGGAGCCCTAGGCACTGTCCTCTAGAGCGTGAGGCCGAAGCCCCGAAAAGCGTGCTAGCGCCGTGCGCCTCATACAAATCCTTTCGAAAGGACTTGCGTTTTGAGATAAGTAGTTTTTCAAGACTCGTGCCTGTCGCCATGGAATCGGTTTCCAGTGCTTCCTTTTACAAACTACACCACCAAACACCAGGCAAGCTTCACTAATGGCCAAGGTGCTAACGAAGCATGTCGTGTCGTCAAGCGGGACCTTCATCGCTCACAGCAGATACCTTTGCTGCACACAGGACAACGAGACTTGCGGTGCATTGACGCCAATAAGGCACTGCTCTTGAGACCACGAACGCACGCTTCTGTCAATAGACATGGTCCACAGGGTCCACATCTTCTTGCTTTGGCAATAAGTATAACCGTGCTACATAGTGCTGAAGGGTGGATTGCTAATGCTCGCCAGCTTTCGAGTTAATGCGGCGCTTACGATTAGGGCAAGCTGAAGAAACGGTGATAAGGCCGTCATGATTGCCCAGTCCATATGATAACGTAGGAAGAGGGTATCGTCTAACCCCTCACGAAGTATGAAAAAGAAAAAAAAATTCGATGAGGCAACAATATCTCTGCCAGGATCACTGCCATCATTCCTTTCGTATGGGCATAGAAAGGAAAGTATACTTTCGAACCACACCTACAAATAAACCATGCCACGGCGCCCCACTTTAGCGAAGCATCGGGGAAGCCTCTCTGGTGTAGGATGTAGCAAACTTCATCGCGATAGCAAACATGTATCATGGAGAACGTGATGGCACGAGACAGTATGCTTCGACCTGAAAGGTGGCGTACTGCTTTGAAAGTTATGCCAGGGATTATTCACTCGCCTGCCGAAATGGTGGAACAATCTCTCACAGAGAGAGAGAGAGAGAGAGAGATGAATATAGGAAGGCAGGGATGTTAACCAGTGAATGGTCTGGTTGGTTACGCTACGCTGGGGGAGCGAGAAGGGGAAGAAATAGAATGGAGAGAGAAGCTGTAGATACGTATACGGACAGTACTTGAGTTAAAGCCGCTCTCACAAACCAGACGTTCTGAGAAAGCACAAAAGTGCCTTCACTGCTTTCTGAGCCGATGATCGGTGGAGATGGTGCCCTAGTACTGTCTGTTCACTCAGAAGACGATCATCAAATTTCGTGAATGCGTTGGACAAAGATTGTCTTTGTGCTTGAAATTGAGGACAATGGTACAATAAGTGGTCAATGTTCGCCTCGCATCCGCAAACATCACATGTAGGACTATCAGCCATACCAATTAGTGCAGAGTGATCATTCGTGAAGGCAACTCCAAGCCACAACTGACACAGAAGGGACGCTTCGCGTCGGTGCAGACCGGCCAGAGGTCTGAGTTGTAGTATCTCACAGAAACTCAAACAAAGGCATGGGTTAACCGTTATAGAAAAGCAACTGTAACCGCTAATGTAAAACAATGGTGGCACATGCAACAAAACAAGAGGTTATCATCACTGGAGGTTCTTTGAGCTGCTACAAAGGTGACCTTCGATTACGTGAAAGGTTTTACGGCTGTGCACAGTCACTCGTTTTTATTATCTACACTAGTTTCTGATGAGAAGTCCTGAAAGATCGCCTTCCATATTGAAAAATATACACATCAGGTTAGGTGTAGACTCCTGTAAGAAAAGTATTGTACTCTTTTGCACAGAAATGTCGTCGAAACTGAGCAAGGTGAAGGTATTCTCGTAGGAATTAATTTGCAAAACCTTTCGTTTGCAAGATCTGCTGTAATGGACTGACCTCTCCCGCTAGTACTTCGTAAGCTACTACAGCAGTTTCTGTACAAACCGCTTTAATGCCAGAGGTATTCTACGAAAATGAGCCCTGGTTCTGCTTCTCGGTGCTGTGCAGCAATAACGGGGTAAATGTTTAGAAATCCGATAGTATATAGCTATGTGTATCATTCAGAAATCCAAGCTACTGAAATACAATCAAAGTAGGTCACTCAAGGGATAATTTACTCCTCTATCAGGCTTGAAAACTTATACGCGGTTGTAAAAACAAGAATTAGACAGCTTTTGCTATCCGGTTCTTTTCAAATAAAAGCTAATCACACCCTGGAAGACTCGTGTGCTCTGAGAAATGACGAATAGAAAGTGCGTTAGTGGAATAACATGGAGCTATGAAGCGCAAGAACTGTGGTTTCAGCTAGTTTTACACTTTATATGGAGGGGTACTTTAACGGTTAGCGTTATACAAATTTCGTGACACTGACAGTTCGATAGCAATCAGAGCGATAAGCATCGCTGCATAAGGGCATTGCTAAATATTGCCCTTTCCACATCGCCGGACGAACAGATTATCCCATTAACTAGACATTGTTCTTACAGAAGCCACCAAGATTTTAGACACAAGGAGATAAAACTGAAATCGACCTACATACAAACGTTGAACTTTAGCAAAATATAGTTGGTTGCAAGACAGAAGTTAAGCTAAAGGCATGGGTAAACGCGTGCGTAGGGAACTAACCAAGTGAGGTGAGACAACAATTGAAAGGATTACTGTCTTTAAGGCCTCGATGGTGCATAGCGGATTATGATGGGCGCCTTAGTGGAGGGCTATGGATATTTTTGGATCACGTGGAGTTCGTTACCGTGCACCCAAGCCTAAACGTGCGAAGACAATTGCATTCTTCCCGATCAACCGCGAGTCGAACTGCGACTTTATGCTAAGCAACGCGCAATGAGCCACCGAACCACCACGACGGGTACAGATAACATATTAAAAAAGAAAGAAACAAACAAAGAAAAAAAGGATGTCTGACGAATTTTTTTAGTTGAGCAGTATAATTTTATCAATTTTATATTGTTTCTGTCGGCTGCATCTAGGGCGTTCGAAATGGCTTTCGATTTCCCTGAACCTCTCTTCTTGCTGCACGAGTTGCCCACCAACGTCTTTATTAGAGTACTACAGGAACGCCGGTACTTGTTCGTTCCTTAGCGAGTTTTATTGCTATAAGCCAAGACAGACAGGCACATACAGAAAAGAAAACCTGGTTTCTTATAGCTTCCATTTAGCCCATTCGAAGCTCTCCAAGAGAGCCTTTGTGAGCTCATGCCTGAGTGGCGCGCTCATGAAGTGGTGCTTGCGTGGTTGTGAAGCCAGCTTCCCTAACCCGGCACACAGCCACTCAGCAGTCGGGGTTTGGTTAGGTGCCTCTTGCCTCAGTGCCAGAAGCCCGGCAGAAAACGTTCGACCAGGGCACGCAATATCGCATAAAATGACTGCAGGGCATGCAGAGTACGCGCCTGCATACACAGACCAGTGGTTATTCCTCACTAGACCTCTTCCTCACGTAATCGTCGAAAAATACGTCGAGAGGCTAGTCCACAGGAAATATTTTAGGCACCAGTGCAGCTTTCTCCGCTCAACCACAAGCCGTACGAGTACTAGTAAGTCGGTGCTCTCAGTGGTATAGTAGGTTCGATTTCGCTAACCTGAAACAATGTTTACTTTGGCCAAATTCGATGATATTTCAGCGCAGTGATAACTGAGAATTGATATCCGTGCAGAAGAAAGAAGAAAGGCATTCTGCCTTCTATTGCAGATACTGAAGCGGCTATAGCCCTAAACGTATAACAAAAACAAAAAGAAAGATATTCTGTGGGAATTGGTTTAAGCGAAACTGTTGCTGCTGCTTCCAAAGAACGTTGTTCTTTTTCTAACGATCATCTGAAACTATAAAACACTTGGCCAACTTGGGCACATTTTCGCCGGAAAGGACCTATCTCAACATAAATTTGCCCTGCTCGAACATGCGGAGCCCATGCAGGAACGACGCAGGAATGACAACTGCGGAGTGACCACTCCAATGAAGGTTGCAATTTTCGTGTCCGTTCAAACACGTTTCACAATGACCACGACAAGATCCACTCGACGTAATCGCAATGGTTAGAGACGTACTACTCTTTTGGATAAGATGCGTAGTGGTGCTCAAGGGAATCTCAAAGCGTGACAAATCCTATTGACGCATAAAATGAAAGAAAAACGTAATATTCGTAACGTCCCGCTTGATTAATTTTTTTTACTGTATAACCATGGTTACTGCTGCCAAATGTAGTAAGGCGCAGCCCCTACTATTGCGAGTTGTGAGAGTAGGGAATGTTGCAACATGCGTTTTTGTGAACATGAATGTTGGAAAATTATCATTGTACTGAAAAATTATTATTAGTAATGTACTCAGAATTGGAAATATGTTTTGTAAATCTTTCCTGGTATATTTCTAGAAACTACAACAAATTATTTGCTGATTTGCTTACTCGCTTCCCGATCTGCATGCTGGCACAGAGGAAAATACCCAGGCGCAAGAAATGTTAAGTCAGGGATGATGACAACAAATTGAATGTGATCTCTCTGCTCCCGTTGGTTCCTTGAGTCCCAAAGAAATGACGTCAGTCTAAGGATATTGCGTGGCGCCATTTTTAGATTTTGGCATCTCTACCAAATGCCAAGGCACTAAAGCACTAGGGCGCTGTAAATTCTTATCTAGGGAACTTTAGGAAGTATAGAAGGATTTATCACCCTCGTCTTCCGACGACCGCATGACCAGAATGCGAAGACAACACTAGAATGAAGACTATGGAAAGTCGTCGTCGTTGTTTTTGTTTAAGTGTTTACGACTTTGTTCAGTATTTACCACTCCTTAAAGTTCTTGTTTGTGCTAGTTGGTGCATTCTTCAACACATAACAGGGCAGAACGAAAAAAAAAGACGAAGAAAGGAACGCACACAGGACACCCATCCTGTGTACATGCCTTTCTTCATCCTTGTTTTTTCGCGCTGCGCTTTTATGTGTTCTTGAAGCCATTGCACCGTCCATCTGTGTAATCTAGCATGTGCGTTAATGGCCGACTTACTATATCGATCATTTGTTGGCACAGCGCATTTGTGTATGCCTTATTTCACTATGTCAGGAGTAAAGTGGCTCCTGATATGAACGGCCAACCAACAAATGAACCAATCGACTCTTTGCATATTAGCGATAATAAAGGAATAAATAAAGTTTCATCTACGCAAACGTTAATGGCAAACAAAGTTAGTCGTTTTTAATAAAAACGGATCAAAGTACGAAACCAGGTAAGCCATGTGGGCTACGGGCACATGAGTTCAATTGCATATAGCATGCATCTTCTACGCGAATTGTCTCTTATCCCTATCCTAAACACTTCACTGTTCAACGAACGCAAATTATAATATGGATGCGAAACTTTAATAAGGTCCTGAGGTACGCGACTCAGCGCGCTGCGGGCCGCTCCCACGTTGGGACAGTCAGGCCTTGCCCGACCGCCGCATCGTGGGCCCTCTGGACAGCCCATAGTTGCACCCCGGCATCAGGGCTCTTGATAGCGGAGAGCCACTTGTCTTCATTGATTTCTTCTGTGCCTCGTAACGAGGGGCAACGCCAGAGCATATGATCTAGGCTAGCGATGTCATTGCAATGCCTGCAAGAACTAGTGGCATAGGTGTCGGGATAAATTTTGTGGAATAAAGCCGGACTGGGATATGAGCCTGTTTGCAGTAATCTGAGGGTCAATGCCTGCGCTCTATTTAACTTCTTGTGTGGAAGGGGAAACTCTCTCCTGCCGAGATAAAAGTGCTGCGCAATTTCGTTATATGTGGTCGGTTGATCTCTATTCTCCACCGCTGCGGGCCGGCGTTGGAGTTCTCCATGGTCGCGGACAGTGAGACCTCGCGCCTTGGAGTGGGCCAGCTCGTTGAGGTTTGTGGGGCCTCCCGCGATGGATCCCATGTGAGCGGGGAACCACGTGAGAGTGTGGGTGGTGATGCTTTTGCCGTCGAGGATGCGACAGGCTTCCTTACACACGGCGCCGACGCTGAAGGCGCGGATGGCTGCCCTGGAGTCGCTGAAGATATTGGCGTATCCGTCATCCAGTAGGGCCAAGGCAATGGCCACTTGCTCCGCCGCACGCGACGACGTGCTTCGTACCGAAGCCGCGTTAACGGTCGAACCCCTGTGGTTGATAGACGCTACCGTGAAATTGTCGCTGTTGCCATACTGGGCCGCGTCAACGAAGCAGCTGCCTCCAGGGAGTTCTGTTGCGCGGCGTAGGAGCGCCACCGCTCTGGCCTTCCTTCTTTCTACGTTGCGCTGGGGATGCATATTGCGCGGGGCGGGCGATATGATGATGTTATCTTTCTGCTCTTTCGGTAGGCCTTGGTAGGCGTCTTCGACAGTGGCCGGGGGGACGCCCATCTCAGTTAGGAGTCGTCTGCCCGCCCTGGTGCCGGAGAGCCTGAGAATCTGTGCCCTTTCTTGTGCTTCTGCAATCTCTTCCAGGGTATTATGAATACCCAACTGCAGGAGTCGGTCGGTGCGTGTGTAGTTTGGTAGTCCGAGCGCGCTCTTGATCCCCCTCCTTATCATGGCATTTAGTTTGTCTCGCTCGGCCCTCTTCCAGACGTGCATGGCCGCTATGTACGTAAAATGGCACAAGAAAGCGTGGACTAGCCTTAACAGATTCTCTTCGCTCAGGCCTCTCCTTCTGTTAGCTACCCGCCTGATTAGACCGATGACGCTATCCGTCTTCTTTGCTAATTTGTGAATGGTGATGCTATTTGTGCCTGTCCCTTCGAGTGTCATTCCCAAGATTCGAATGGACGCGACTTTGGGAATGGGATCTCCGCAACTGGTGTAGAGATTAATGTCAATTTCAGTGGGGGGTTTCCAGTTCTGTGGCTTGCGGCCCTTTCTACTTGGGCTGTAGAGAAGGAGCTCCGATTTCTTTGGGGAGCACCGGAGTCCCGTGTTGGTTAAAAAGCGCTCTGTAGTGTCGACAGCTTCCTGGAGAGCGGCTTCGACTTGTCCGTCACTGCCACCCGCGCTCCATGTCATCCGCGTAGATCGTGTGACCGATGCCCTGGACCTTGCCTAGATACCTTGAGAGGTCAACCATTGCGATGTTGAAGAGGAGTGGTGAGATGACTGATCCCTGGGGGGTGCCTCTTCTACTCAGCTCCATTGTCTCCGATTCCAAATCTCCAGCCTTGAGGATGGCGCATCGTTTGCTCAAGAAAGACCTGACGAAGGCATGGAAGGACGAGCCCAGGTCGAGCTTGGAGATGGCGTCGAGGACGAACTCGTGACGGATGTTATCAAAGGCCTTCTCCAGGTCCAAACCAAGGATGGCTCTCGTGTCCCGAGCGCAGCGTTCCAGGATTTGGATCTTGATAAGCTTCATGGCGTCCTGAGTGGAGAGGCCTGGCCTGAATCCTATCATGTTGTGAGGGAAAAGGTCGTTGGTCTCGATATACTCGGCAATTCTGTTATGGATGGCGTGCTCGGCCACCTTCCCTACACATGACGTCAGTGAGATTGGGCGGAGGTTGTCCAGGCTCGGCGGTTTACCGGGCTTTGGGATTAGTATGACCTTCGCCAACTTCCATTCTTCAGGTACAATTCCCTGCTCCGAAATCCGATTTATCTCATCTGTAAGAAACTCGATTGATGCGTCCTGTAGGTTTCTGAGAGCCTTGTTGTTAGTGTGATCCGGGCCGGGTGCTGACCTACTATTGAGGTCGTGTAGGGTGCGGCGGATTTCATTGATTTTGAAAGGCTCGTCCAGCGCGGAGTTCGGCTTCCCTTTGTATACTGGGTATGCCGCCTCATCGGCCACAGTTTTGAGCGGCAGGTACTTCTTAGCCAACATCTCCAGCATGTCTTTTTCCGAAGACGACTTCTTGGCTTCGTGGAGCGCTTTAGCGAGGACACTTCTCTGGTTTGACTTGGTGCCGGAGTCGTCGAGCAAGTGTTTAAGAAGATTCCACTTCCCTCCCGTGCGCATCTGCCCATCGACTGAATTGCAAATTTCGTCCCATTGCTGCCTAGACAGGGCTTGGCAGTGCTCGTCGATCTGCTTGTTGATCACGGCTATCTTTTTTCTGAGCTTGCGATTCAAGCGTTGGCTTTTCCACCTCTCGAGAAGTGATTGCTTAGCCTCGAGAAGGTGTGCTAGCCTGCTATCCATTTTGTCTGTCTGTAGATCCGTCTCTATGGTTTTGGTGGTGGAGCAGACATCTTGCAGAATTAGTGCGCACCACTGGACGAGACTCTCCGGCTTTTCACCACGGGCGGCGCGGGCCTTGCGAACCTCACGGAATTTGTCCCAGTCAGGCACCGAGAACGCCTTCTTTCTTTTCTGCTCCACTTGTAAGCTGGTGACCGTGATGTAGTGATCACTACCGAGGTCCATGAGCAGATTCGACCACATGGCTGAGTGAGCGTTTTTAACAAAGGCGAGATCCGGGACAGAGTCCCTGGTCGAGGAGGTGCCCCGTCTGGTGGGAAATGCTGGGTCCGTCAATAGAGAGAGTCCCGCATCTCCCGCCTCCTGCCACAGGCTTCTGCCCTTGACCGTGTCGTGCGTGTAGTTCCACGCGTGAAAGGGGGCGTTGAAATCGCCGGCCACAACCAGGGGAGAGTTTCCGGCGAGTTTCGTTGCCCTAGTGATGATGGTTTGGAACGTTGTCTGTGATCGCTCGGGCTGCTATATACGTTAAGTATAAAAATGCTAGAGGTATTGGATTGGCTTGGGATGACTTCTACTAGGGAGCTCTCCGTCTTGCTAGGCCGGACCCCTAGATCGTGTGTGACGAAAGTGAACTTGTTGCTGTCTAATGTGCAGATTCATCTGCCATCCCCACGGAGAGTAAGAGCTTTGTATCCCTGGAGTGAAACCTGATCAGTCATCGTTTCTTGCAATAATATAACATGTGGCTTTTCTTTCTGAGTGCGAACAAACTGCTGCAGGGTGCATCTTTTATGGCGGAGTCCCCTGCAGTTCCACTGCCAAATCCTAAATTGGGTGTGTGGCGCCATCCTTGCTGTATAGAGCGCCTTCCGGCGTTGCTACTAGGGTCTCGAGGGAGGTGGTTCTATTAATCGGTCCTGGAATGTGCAGTGGTGGCGGCGTAGTTACCAACGCGCCATCCGTGAAGTAAACTGGACGTACGTGGGTTGACGTCCTGATGTCCATTTGCTGCACCTTGGACTCTATCTCTGGCATTCTGTTTTCTAAGCATTGAATTTTGACATTTTGCGCGTCTAACTTCTGATCCACGACCAAGAGTCGCTGATCCACTGCAGATAGTCGTTCGGTAATCTTCTTGATCTCGTAGCAGATTGAATTCAACATTTCTCTGACTTCGGACTTGGCTTTAGCCGGTACATTTTCGGGTATGCTGGGAACGGCCTTTCGTTTGGCTGGGTTGCCCGAGTGGCTCGCATCCACGACCATGGGAACGTCTGCGGTTAGGGGAGAGGGGGTCCCCGAAGGGGATGAACTAGGGACTGGAACGGCGTGAGGTCCCCGAGGGGTTTGGGGAGAGGGGGTCGCCGAAGGGATTCCTGAGGGGGTTGAACTAGGGACTGGGACGTGGTGAGGTTGATTAGCCTTTCTGAGCTCTGCTATTTCGGCTCGCATTAACTCGATTATGCTGCGCATCTCGGCATTTTCTTTTCTAAGCTGAGCTATTTCCGACGAACCATGCTCTGGCGCCGCACCCCCAGTTACCTTTACGGCAGTTCTCCCTCCACTCCGCACCCTGTCTGCCCAAGTGGCGCCTTGTTTCCCAGCACCGGCTGGCTCCTCGAACCGGACCCTGTTCTGTGGGCCCCGGGAGTGGCTTCCCGATCTGGAGCGGCCGCGGGACCTGGACCTGGAACGGCTCCTGGACCTGGACCGGGAACAGCTGGACCTCGAGCGGCTTCTCGAGCAGGAGCGCCTGCTCGATGTTCTAGCTGGTTCGCTGTCGGCGCTTGTCTGCGCAGGTGACGGGTCTCGCTTCCTGGATTCCGCATTTCTTTCCCTTCTCCTCCGCCGAACGATGTACGGGAGTTGGAACCTTTGCTTGCAAATCTTGTCCGCTGTGGCGTGCGGGCCCCCGCAGAGGCTGCAAGTAGGCGAGCAGGTGTGGTTGTCGGCGGGGTTGTTGGCCCCACATTTCTTGCATAGCTTGTCCTCCGGCGCTGGGCAGACGTCGGCTCTGTGGCCTAGTCTACCACAGGCATAGCAGCAGTCGTGCTGCCTGAGGTACAAGGAGCACTTGACTAGCGCCGAGCCGTAGAATACGAAGTTGGGGACCTTGTAGCCGTCGAAAACAATGACTACCGTTTCGCTATTCTTGATTCGCTTGGCTCCCAGGGCTAACGGATTTCTCTCGTTGAGAATGCTTCCGTCCAGGTCGGCCTGGCTCTCCGACACATCAATTTGACGTATGACACCCTTACACGTGGCGTGCGGTGCGGCTTCGTAAGTGCTGAGTTGGTACTGCTTGATACCCAGGGTGATGCAATTCATTTTTAGATAAGCATCTGCGTTTTCGCGAGACGCGGTGCTGAGGACGATAATATTTTGTGTTGCGTTGGGGCAGACGATGTCATGGCTAGCTTGCTCGGACGTGAGTCCTGCCGCGGCGGCGACGGCCCGACCAAGCCGAGCGGAGACCGTTTTCTGAACATCCAGACCACCCCTGGGGCGGGCGATAATCTTCCAGTGTTCCTTCGGGAGCTGAGGCATTCGCGACGACTTGATGATCTTGTGCTTTAGGCTAATGGGCTTTCTGCTGCCATTGAGACGCTCGCGGTGCCCCTGGCTGCTTGCCGCTTCACGGGTGCTGTCGCGACGAGAGACGCGCAGGGCGTTTTTCTTGACAGCGGCGGAGCGCCAGCCGTGCTCTTCACCAAATTCTTCCGGCGGAAGCTCGTCTCCATCCTTTACAACAACCATTCTCTCTGCCATGACGAGGCGGGGCTAACCCTGCCCGGCGAGCGCTGGTTAGGCCTTGCCGTCAGACTGAGGGGAGCGCGGCGTCACGGAAGAGAAGCAGCTCGAAAAACCAACGAAAAGGCCACCCACCGTCGAAAAGTTGGTATCTGTGGGTTCCTCTTTTCCTTGTGCATCCGTCGGTGCAGAAATCATAGAGATTGAGATGAATTTCTCAACGAAAATATCGAAGAAAGCAGGAGCCGGTGTGGGCACGACCGTACTACTCGGCGTCTTCGCAAATTATAAAGGATGATATTATTTGTTGAAAAAAGTTATCACTAAGATTTCGAAAATTTAAATAACGCAGGCAATATCAGTGTTCCTCTGTGGATAAATCGGTTTAATACCCTGCCGGCTTTTGTTGGAAAACGAAGGTGAAGCTTACCTCTGCTAGTACATGCGGTGTATACAAGCATTCCTCTGAAAACATGGGTGGTGATGACTGAAAATGACGGAACTTGCAACAATACAAACATAACAATTACGAATAATACAAACCGTAGTAGAGCAGCAAATGTGCTGACGTGGGCAATGTTTGGCAATAAATAATCTCATGCATTACCATGAGTAACGGCATGTGTCTTCTAGCTATTGCAAAACCTTATTCAAAGAAATTTACGTTAGAAGTATCATTCAATGAATAATTTGGTGATAATAAAACAACTACGCATTCTGTATAAAGGCCACCAGAACATAATAGCGCGAGAATCAAAATCACTTACTTCATGAAGCGCGCACTCAGAAAAGGCTAATGGCTTGTGAAAAGAAATTATGTGTCCGTATTGTAGAGAATTATTTTAAAATGACAGGCAAGTTGAGCAAAGTGCATTTACTGTATTTTAGTGACGCATCTTTTCCTCATTTAGGGCACCGTTCTTAAACGACGCGCAAATTAATGTAGGCAGGACCTTCTTGTCACTCAGTGCGGCCCGTCGGACTAATGGTATAGTTTTCTTCATTTTATAGCGCCTAATAATCAGATGAAGAATATTCATGCTCCGCGTATTTAATTCGTTTTTAGACCTTTCCCTGAGCGTTCGTGTTACCTCGTTCCAAACAAAATTACCGTCGACAAAATTTGAAGTTTAATGTGAACTGCAAGGTTTCTTCAAACAATGCTTTAAGGGATCTATGCATGTCACGGCTGTAGTATATTCACAAAATATTTTACCCTTTAATAAATGATTTACATAGGACTTGAGCTGATTGATTGTGCTGTGTCTTCATACAAGTTCGCCCATGATGACGTATAGGCGGTAAATTATGAATCGTAGTGTACAGTAATGAGATTTTTCCGTTAATTTGACTGAATAAACCGTGATACTTTTCAGCATTGCTGTCTAATCGACTGAGCCTACGAGCTGAAGGAGAATGTGAAGATTACTTGAAGTGTCGCAGACTAAATGGTGGAAGAGAATATCTCATGGATAGGACGTAATAATTTCCGTACAGATGCGAATTTAGAGAGATGCGACAATCAGTGGCAATAATAATAGTGAAGTGTAGGAAACATACACGATGTATAGAGGTTGCACAAAAAAGTAAGCATCGCATGCGAAGCACGTGTTTGCGCTTTCTCCCGCTTCAGAAATTGTTTTGCATATTCGAAATTTTTTAAGAGTACTAAAAGCTAACAGCTAACAGACTATTTATACCTACAGGACAGCATGTGGCGCTAATGTTACAGTCATCTTGATAAAGAACGCTTGACTGTCCGTTTTATTGAATTGGATTGCCAATGAGCTTCTTTTATCTCAAAGCACTTCTCAAGCTGCAGTTTCTGTGATATCAGCTATCCTGACAAGCATGGCCTTCTTCAATTCACTACGAAAATAGACGCAATTCTGGCGAAATTGATAAGAACTGAAAATACTGGGAGACCATCGGGCGCTTTAGGACTTTAATGGCATCGGGAGTGGTCGGGTCAAGCTTACTGCGAGTGCTGTGCGCCAAGAACTACAATATCGATGTTTCGCTGAAGCTGTAGGACTTAAGCCCGGAGTTTCAGCAACAAACCTCTCCGATTTCGACGCCAAGAGACTTCAGAAAAATTAAGTAGCTTTAGTGCAGGAGAATCATAGCATTGTCTGACATGACAACTTGCACCTTTTTGGGCAGAATTATTCCAGACAACTTCAATAACTTTCTCTCTACTATTACCTTTTGACACAAACACAAACTATATGAGTAAACTCGGCCCCGGCACCAACGTTGGCCACATGAAGAACAATTTGCGAGCAACAACAATTCATACGCGCTGTCAGCCTTTTACCGAAATACATTTTTGCCATATGTGTTTTAACCCACAGAAAGCTTAGAAGGCTTCTTAGGAATAGATCAATGGACATGCCAACGAAGAGTGTCGTGAAATCGGGTATTTACGTCTGGAAAATTACTGGCTATGTTTTCTGTGTCGCCTAACGTTAAAGCAGGTCTTTAACGATATTTTTTTTGTCTTCACAATTCTGCCAAAACGCCTAATATTAACAGCACTTGGTTACATAATTTCGGTTCGACGGTAGTTAGTCAATATCAGAGCGTTGTCATAATAAGAAGAAAATGCCTCTACAGCATTTACCGCAAGATCTCTTCAAAATTTCACGGAAAGAAGAGAAGTGTTATGCTTCGAAGCCATGCTTTCTAGATACAATTTGTGTTACCAGAGGTAATAAGAACATTCTTGCATTGGTACCCACTATTTTTATCATGTCATTGGAAACTTCCACACAATTTCCTTCCACTGAGGCGCGGACATTTTGCTACTACAGACGAGATTACCTTTGGCACATCCAAATATCTGTGTTTCGCGAGCACCGCTAAAGTTCTAGTTCTGCCATCCAGTTTCATAGCAAAGAACCCGGTCCAAATGACATGGGCCCGTTAATCACGAAAAAATGCTTTGCTTTCTGACATTTCTTTAAGACTAGATATCAGACCCGTGGGGTAGCTGCCGACGTTTGCAGAACCACACATGACGGTGCCCAGCTTGCGCTTGCCGATATACGCATAACCACTAGCATTTCTTCTTGCTCTGTTGAATATTGCATGCATTGCCCGAAACTTGATGCTGACCATTATTTCGGAAATTATACCTGATGGTGACAAACAAAGAGGCGGGACAAAAGACGCTCGGCCGCAGACCCGCAACAATGACAAAACTCCAGTCCACTGCGTCATACTGGTGTACCAGTGCGTCTTGACAGGCAATTTAGCAAGAGTTACTTTAATGCTGTACACTAGATGCGACCCCTATGAATAGGAATCAATAATTCCTCCTTCTCGGCTATAATAAATCAATCCAGTTTGGTGAAGTCGACTTCGCGCGGAATGAATATTTCAGCCACTTCTTCAAAATACCGTCTATATGAAACACTCCAATACACGAGTAAATTTAGAAAACTGACGTGAACAAAAAGGAAATTATTTTACGCCCGTTCATCCAACACAGATTACCATTATGGCTACTTTACTACAAATGATTTGTGGAATCGGGATGTAAACTTCCTTTGAAAAATTACAGTGCTCACTTGGCATTTTAAAATATTTGGATCTGATTTGAAAACACCGTTGCAAAAAAAGCTGAGTGCATAACTGACAAATGCTATCATGTACGTTTAAGAGAACTTCACTGCTTTTAAATCCGCTACAATATTTTACGATGGGTGCCTAATGACCACATTCCTGCTTTTCACGGAATTTTGGCACAGAAACAGGACTTGGCGGTGATATACACGTTCATGCTTATAATCAACACAACGAAGCAGCTAATATCCTGTAAAAATGACAAAATCAGCGTTGTCATAGGCGAATAATAGCACTGAATAAGAATTGATATGGCGCGTTCATTAATATCGACTAACTTTGGCTGACGTAGTGCTAAAATAAGAATGATCTTGACTATTACCGCTTTGAAAAGTTGTACGGACCGGTCCTATCACACGATAAAGTTCGCAAAACAGCTCAAGTAAATGATACAGCGTGGGCGAAGCTAGAACCAAACAAAGCCCCCAAAATGAGGGCACGGTATGCAAGAACGACAGCGACAAGGGCGGAGCATGTTCTGCTTGACAGCAAAACGTGAAGAATGAGTAGCGTATGCCAGGTGACGCCGTGATGTATGCTCTCAATATCCGAGTCGTTGTAGAACACGGTACTGCGTTATGCCGCCATCCTTATCAGCTGTGAGGTATTGTTTGTGGAGGCATGGCGGAAAGAGTGTGACGGTGATATCAACACGATCTGACTTCTTGCTGAAACATATTTATTATAAGAGGTATAGACTTAAAGTTCCAGTTATACGTTCAGTTGGGTTGGACTTGGTGCCATAGTTCGTAATAAATGGTAGCAGGTACTTTGTCATTTGAAATGAAATGCAACTGTTTTTATGAAGAAAAACCATAAGCGCATGCATGTACGTTTTTGTAGTTGCTGAATTTCGGCCGAGCAACTAGCACATGACAAAACACCAAACCCTGGCCAGTCATAGTAGGCCACGCGCAAGCATGAAATATTGAAGCGTTGATAAATTACCAGCAGTAACATGCTCCCACTTGAGTTGTAGATTGTATGTGCGGTCTCGTAAACCAGCCTTTGTTATAATTTCTAGATTGACAAAACTTGCGGTGGTTGCTGACCACCTAGAGCCAGATTGGCATCCGCAAGGCGTAACCTGGAAAAACGCGATGTGCGTATGGAGATTTCGCAGAGTCGTCCATCATTTTCGAGCGGGCCTCGTCCAATCGTACAGACAACGACACGGGCTGCGACTCGTGCTGCACTACAGAGGAACGCCCGCATTTCAATGTAGACTCCCACGCACGAAAACTTACCGGTTCTTGGCCCCTTTCGTTTTACATTTGCATAAAACTGTGATCTCTTCAATAAACGAAAGACCCAAACAAACACGACAATATACCAAAATTATGTGCTATGTCACAGTAGGAGACGCATTATTCACAATGATGGTGATAATAGCGAGGATGTTTTATGGCATTCCCTTGGAATCTTGCCGGTAAGAATAACTTATAGCAAAGACAAACGCTGAATTGAAAAAAAATTCAAGCTGGTTTTTCATCAACAAGCTAGCCATTAATTCAAGCAAAACCAAATATATAGTATTCAGCTCACGAGCAAAAGTCATTGACAGCTACCAAATTAGCATTTTCATTAACGATCACTCACTCGAACGAGCACACTCATTTAAGTATTTTGGTGTCATTCTAGATGAACATCTTCCTTGGAAAAATCATATTAACGCCATCTGTTCGAAGTTGGCTTCTGGCTGTTATACCTTACTGCAGGCTCTATATTTTTTTTAACATACATGCAATGCGTACCCTTTATTTTACCCTTATTAACAGTCATTCAACATACTGCAGAATCATGGGGCTTCACATAAAACACTTACCTTGATCCCATCTGGCGATTACAAAAACGGGCTTTCCGAAATATAACACAAAAGAAGTATACTAAACCAAGTAAACCAATTTTTCAGTTATTAAATATTCCTTTTGACCTTTTGCGGTCTTTAAGGATAGGGGCGTGTGTAAACAACATAGTAAAATATAATCAAACTTTCAATGCCTCCCTGTTTCGCTCTCCTTCTCGACTCACAATAAACATCGCACATAGTAACTTTAATCTGCCACTGAATAATAACATCTACAATAAAGATCGATGCAGTTTTCAGGAGCCACAGGTTGAAATGCTTTACCACAAGAAATGAAACACTCCCACGAAACAAATAAAACATTAAGAACATACTTTATAAGCCTTATTTGATCTATGTGAGAGTCGTTTACCGTTTGTGTTTGTTGTACCGTGTTGTTCATGACAGATCTTTACTCATTCTGCTGTAACATGCACGTTATTTTATTTTCTCCTCGTTGTATGCTGTAGTTTGGTCGTTCGTCGTGATTTTGGGCTTTTCATTTTACACAAGTGCTGCGTCATTGCCATCATGTATTTTGTTTCTTAACTTGACATCACTTGATTATCTCGACTGCTGTTCGGTTGACGTTTTCGTACACTTGAACTGTAAGGCTTCAGGAAGGCGTACTTTGCCTATTGGTCGCCCAGAGTGAATTCCTTTGCATGCCATTTGGATCTACTGGGTGGCCTCTGCAATTTTGCTGCGTCATACACATGCCTCATCTTGTTGCGGGATTTACTCCGGTATGTTTTTGTCCTTAGGCAAACAGGTCAAGCCTGTGTGTGTAACTGCACAGATTTTCCCTTTTAATTTCCTTCTCATTCTCGTAACTATCCTTGCTCCTTTTTGTTTCCATTCTTTACATCCAATTCGCTGTCGGTTCCTCTCACATACTTTTCTCTGACAAGCAGTAACTCCTGGTTGTCCATTTAAGCTTTCAACTATCATGTACTTGTTTGCCAACTTTCTTAGCTACTACTTCCGTTCTGCGTCCGACATTTTCAGGTTCAGATACTTTTGCACTTTAGCTGCCTATTTATTTCGACCAATCTTTCCGAGTACTTTTTGAAACCAATCTTACTCTGTCCTTCTCCGATTTGAAAAAAATAAGGCATAACACATTTGCCTTATTTGTGGCTTTACCGTAGGCTCGCAAAGCGAACAGGACTACTGATCTTTGGTTAGCTTCCAACCACGACAAGATATCTGATTTAAAGCACAAACTGGCTTTTGCGAACGCTAGCGCTAGCACCATTATTCCTTTCCAGATTCCACGCACCACCTCACATCTATTGCGACCTGAAAAAGCTCTAGTTTCGTCATTATTATGAGAGCATTATATCATTCAAGAGGCGCAACATCTGGCGTTGGCGTGAGCACACAATGATCTAAAAAGGCTGCAGTCCTCGGCCTTTGGTGGGGGTCGAACCGACGACCTTCGGTGCTCATTAAGGTGAAATAACTAAAGCACAGGTAATTAGGCCAGAAGTATTTAAAGCGCTCGGACCCACAAATGTTGTTGGGAGACGACGCCCCGACTTCTGGTGTTAATAAGGCGAAATTGAAATAAGGCACGGAAAGAGCATAGTCATCGTTCGGTGGTTGCAAAGCTTTCGCATTCATCCGCGTAGGGATAACTAAGTGGCTCTTCTATTCTTGTTGCATTCCGCTCCTCCTTAATTTTCATATTATCTAGGTGGGTGCTTGAGTAAGTCTTAACTTCGTTCATGTATGCCTCGTTAGAGGCACACATACATTTATGTAGCCTCGTTACAGGGCATAGGTAGCGGTACAAGGAAAATAGCGAAGTTTTGAGGAATATAAGAAAGATTAAGGAGATATATACAAAATGTTAGAATAAACCAGCATGAATAGTATAGCTAAATATATCAAGCTGGCTAGGGGACTATTTTTCACCTACCCGCTTCAAAGAGGATCCCCATAAATCGTGATCATCATGTGCTCTCGCTTCGGAGCAAGCCGCGTTTGCGGTGCTCGCCACGAAGTGTTTATTATTGTTTTGAGCAATGGCGGCTCTCAGCTTCATTTATACGCTGTTTCCGACACCAAGTAATCAATCGCCACCTGGTGGCCGTATCGAGAACCAGCCTATCCAGGTTAAGGCTTGATGCGGGAGAGGGTCTCCTATAGCGGCATGCCTTGAATGCCTCGTTGTTCTCAATAAGTCGTCTGATTTCGCAGCGAACAAGCCCAAAACGAAAAAAAAATATGGATCTCGAAAAACTTTTGCTATTTATCATCATGCGTGTCATCGCTGTGGGGAGAGAGCAATGTATCATTTCTTCGTTTCCCGAAAGAAGCAGTTGACTCGCATCGGAGAGCGACACGCCATTGTGCATTGGGCAAAGGTATACCTGTCACTCTATGAACTTTAGAATTCGTGAAGTTACGAGGACCTCTGGCGGGAGAGAAAGGCGGAAAATACGCAGTTATTTTTAAACTTTCCCTGAGCAATCGTCCTTTCTGGTACACGTAAGAACTTTAGTAACGAGCATTTATCTTTAGACCTAGCACATGGAGCAGCAACAAAGTTAGGGCGGTAAATAATGAAAAGCCACAAACTTTTTCTAGGTGACAGTGACTTCTTCAGCGATTTATTTTTTGCCAATTTAACCTGCTTTAAGGAATTGCTTGCATAACGTTGCTCAAAGAAAGTATCATTTGCCTTGATAAGACTCGAAACAGAAAGTACGTACACCGGCCTGCGTACATTTACGCAAACAAAATAACTTTTTCGTAAAACTTGAAGCAACACTCATAAAGTAGTAAAACTGTGAGAAACTCGTAAACATTACGAGAAACTTGGGAGAATTGGCAGTTATGGCAAAGGTGACTGACACTATGTTGGTTTATTCATAACCTCTCACTTGGGACCACTTCTTTCTTCCGGGCGAGTAGAACATTGCTTCCTTCTTATACACTTTAAATCTCACGCGGGCGTTTCAAATCGTCCAGCTTACTTTTATGTGGGTGTTTTATTAAATTGTAGTTATGTATGCTTAGCCTTCATTTCCTTTTGTTGGTTTAGTTTTCTGCCCCAGCGGTAGTGCTTCCTATGATCTGAGAAGCAGTTATATTCTGGCTAATCTACTTTCACAGGAGTCCCGATAGCAGGAAAGATAACTACCTCTTAAGGACTGAAGTTGGTCACGACGCATGTTACATGCCGCGAGGCGACATATCGTTTTGCTAGCATACTTTAGTTTCGCAGTGTAAGCAGAAGGTTCAGTTTGCTCATTAAAGGTGGTGAGTTGTCAGTGTATTTGCTCGAAATTAATTTAGGAGCAACTGCAAAGATTGCTCGTTCACGCTTCGAAGCACGCAACCTGCGTGCAGCGCCGATAGCACGCTATGCGACTCTGCACATGAAGCTAAATTCTATTATAATTCGTCCCCAAGTCTTGCGTCCAAAATAATACAGGTAATCTTGCTCAAAAGAGAACCTTCCGCAAATTTTGCAAGCTTGTTGGAAGAAACACAACATGGTCCCATTGGATCTTGTTAACTTCTAACATTTCAGTGGGGTTTGTGGGTGTCTGCTGCGTTCCCAAGCCCGAGTCCTACCTGCGTACTGCGGGCGTGAAGGAGTGCCAGTCATCGTACGCAGACGACCTTATCACACGGTTCAACTAGCTAAAGGGGAAGTCGCAGGTCGACTCGCAAATGGAACTCTCATTTGTTTTTACCCCAAGCCACACTGACCAGGTAGAATTACAGCGTTTAGCCTCGCTCGTTCAGTGCAGAATATGCGCATGTAGCTCCCGAATGTACGGTAGACTTTACTACCAATATATATGGGGGTGTGCTATGTCATATACTGCAACACGAGTTGCAGAGTGGCGTTTGCTTACATAAAGGTCCAAGACACTCAAGTATCACACCTGTAGTAGTGGAGCAGCGCCGCGAACTGTTTCTTGCCACTTTCGGAGAGGCCCGCTATGTAGAGGCACTTCCCATCTTAGACTTTTGCTTCCTCGAAAGGCTCTTTGTCTGCAGAACATACTGATGTGGCCTGCTAGGCAAGCCGGACGTTTGCACACACAGTGCAACTGTTTCCCCACTTTCGTTCGCAGAAGTCCTTGGGACCGATCGAAATTGTGCGATCGGCAGCGCCGACCCTTTCGGATTCGACGTAGAGCCTCGATTGGACCCCACCAACGAGAAACTGGAGTACGGCACGAGGCAGATGAGCCGCCATGGCCGTGGATATCATAGCCATCTTTGTTTATTTTGACAGTGTTTCCAGCACGAGTGCCGGATTCTGCAATTGCCAAATAGAACTACGCAGCCGGCGCCTGCTGTTGAGAACCTAGCCCAAGAAAAAACGCATATATTGAAAGAGCGAAAGTAACAAAGCAGCACGGGACGAGCTTCTTCCCGTCAATCGACAGTCTGCAAAAAAAAAGAAAGAAAAAGAAGCATGCGGCGATGACAGATTGCACTTTGAAGTGGGCGTGAAAGCATGAATGAATGTTCGCTGCTAGCAGTGGGCTGAATGTAGAAGGCGACGCCATCGACTGGTCAGGAAAGAAAGAAACAGGAAGAACACATCTTCAGTGAGCGCCGAGAAAAATGTGGTATTGAATGTCTGAGCAGGCTTTGTTGACTACGCCGTATGACGGGAAAAAAAAGATCAAGCAATGAAACACGCGCCATGCGAGATCGAATGTAGGGCGACCAGACATAAGACGCGCGCATACGACATAAAGAAAGAAAAAGAAGCTTCGCAGTTTTGCAGCGATCCCTTAAAATACGTAAGAGGCTTACGGCAGTGTAAGTACGGCTAAGCGAAAAAAAAGACAAAATTTCGCGTCGGCGTCGTCTCGAAAGCTTCTCGTCTATATATAGAACGCCCAGATATTTTTGTCATTTTGCTTTCTTCTCGGTGCATGAGACTGCATGGCGCCGTATTAAAACCTTCTCGAACTGGCGCAGAGGCTCGAAACTATGCGGCCACCAGTTCCGGATTAGGAAATGTCCTCTGAGAATACTATGCTACCATGGGTGGGATAGCTGAAAAAAAAAAATGACCGTCACCGGGTTTTTCAGTATTATTTTTTTCTTGCTGAGATCGCCCTTTATAACATTCCATGAACAGTCAGACGTTACAAATACTGGGACAAGAAAATCCTGCAACCGCTGCGTTGCGAATCGCTTGCTGGTTTTTCGAGAATTCGAAGCCGATGCAATGAAAAGCAGCGCAGTGGAAATCACAAAACACGGGTAATGTTATTTAGTAAGAAAAGAACATCAGATTTGGTCGGATTTATGTTTGACCGTTGTTACGAAGAGCACAAAATTTTTAGGATGCAGCATCGGTATAATAACTAGAGTACGTTATACTTGCTGACTACGAAGTCTTGACATTGAAGCATGAAGCACCAAGATTAGCTTTAAACAGCAGAATAACAGCAGCCTAACTTATCGACGGAGCACTTGCTTTGACTTGACTGAGTTCCAAGCGCTTTGCTGCGTGCACAGACGGTGTGCCCTCTATCCCCCTCTCCTCTTTCTGTTCCCCCTTTCCCTTCCCCCAGTGTAGGGTAGCAAACCGGACGCTCGTCAGGTTGACCTCCCTGCCTTTCCTCTCTTTAGTATCTCTCTCTCTCTCTTAAAATTTAAATCTAAAATAAAGTTGAACAATTCAGAAGTACTGGGCACATTTTGTCTGGCGAGAAGTCGAAAAGAAAATTTATCAGAAAGAAAACTGCATTAATCTGACATGCAAGAAATTAGCGCAATTTTATTGCTGACCAGCTCTAATTGTGCACATGCACCACGCAGACTTGAGCTTTTACTTAAGAAAATGTGTTTAGAGGTTAGTAAACACTGTTATTATTCGCACAAGCAACGACACTCGAAAATTAGGAATCGCGCTATTAGCCACCGGAACTTGTTATCTACCTGACTATAGGAACACGAGAGACCATGTATCAGCGCACGGCATCAATTAAACATGAGTCGCTAAAGAGGAAAGAAAAGAAGAAGAAATCATATATGAAGAACGTTGCAATGGCGAAGACCTAGCTTATTTTATATGACTTCTACGTGTAAGAAAGCATACAAAGTTACTGTATTTATTCGCTTGGGTTGAAAATAAATATAAGCATCCAGGCTCGCTCCATGCAGATACCCTAACCATGGCTTATATAATCTGTTACTTAGCTATAAAATAAATATAAATAAATATAAATATAGTATGAAAATAAATATAAGCATCCAGGCTCGTTCCATGCAGATACCCTAACCATGGCTTATATAATCTGTTACTTAACATTAATCGGCCATAGTTTTCAGATTGGTCACCTTAGAGAGAGAGAAAGCAAGGGTAGGGAAGGCAGGGAGGTCAACCAGAACAGCATCCGGTTTGCTACCCTACACTGGGGGTGGGGGAAAGGGGAATAGAAAGAGGAAGAAAGGGAGAGAGTCAGCACTGAGTTCATGTGGGAGGGACACCTTATACAACGACACTATAAGCGGTCTCTTAAGCCCGTGCACTTCAAGTACCGCACTAGTGCACGAATCGCTTTTCGAGCCAGTGACGGTTGTGGCCACCGTCCGAGTATCTTTGACTCGGTGAATGGTCTCGAGTCTAGTCTGTGTAAAGTTGCCCGCAGAGAGAGGCGTTGGACATCGTAGCGAGGGCAGGTACACAATACGTGCTCGATGGACTCCTCGCACCCACAGGAGTCGCACATCGGGCTCTCGGCCATTCCCATACGGTAGGAGTATGCGTTCGTGAACGCCACTCCCAACCACAAGCGACACAACAAGGTTGCTTCGCCGCGGGAATGGCTAGGTGGCAGTTGTAGCCGTAGCGTGGGGTCCAGTTGACGTAATCTGCAATTGAAGCCACTAGATGTCCAGAGATCTTGGGACTTCTTGCGCGCAAGTAGGCGAAGTTCTCTGGCAGCGTCCGACCTCGCCAAAGGTGTTGGACGCGTCTTTGTATCTTCGTGGGCACACCGGGCAGCCTTGTCAGCTAGGTTGTTGCCGACGATGCCACAGTGAGCAGGAATCCACTGAAATACAATGTGGTGTCCTCTTTCCAGAGCATGGTGGTGCAGTTCCCTGATTTCAGATGTCATTTGCTCGTAAGTTCTGTGACGTAACGCGGACTTGATGCTATGAAGGGCTGCCTTAGAGTCACAAAATACGACCCACTTCTCTGTTGGCTCTTCGGTGACGTACATCATAGCGGCATGGAGAGCTGCAAGTTCTGCCGATGTAGATGTAGTCGTGTGCGACAGTTTGAATTTAACTGTAACGTTCTTGGCTGGAACGACAAATGCGGCAGTTGAGCTGGTAGGTGAGGTTGAACCATCGGTATATATGTGTATGCGGTCACGATACGTCTGGTGCAGTAATAGGAGTGTAAGTTGCTTCAGAGCCGGCGATGGATGATTGGACTTTTTGTAATTCCAGGAATATCAAAATTCACTTGAGGCTGTCGCAGGCACCACAGGGGGGAGGAAGGCTTCGCCGCCGGTGTAAAACTTGCTGGTATGTGCTCTTGATGAGCGTTAATCACTCGTGAAAAGGTCGCTTGAGGTCTCTCGGCTGGTAGGGAGGCCAAATGGTGGTCGGGGATCCTTGACAGATGGCGAATGTGCGCTCTGAGAGAGTCGACAGCTACATGTGTCTGGATTGTATGGTCTCCTGCGATGGCAATTGTTGCTGCTGTTGACGTGCACCGAGGCAGCCCCAAACACGTGCGTAGGGCTTGACCTTGTATGCCCTCCAAGGTGCGAAAGTTCGTCTTGCATGCATTTGACAACACTGGTAGGCTGTAACGTAGGAGTCCGAGAAACAAAACCCTGTACAGCTGCAACATAGAATGGACTGGTGTACCCCAGTTTTTCCCGCATAGAAATTTGAAGACCTGAGCAATGGCGACTAGCTTCTTCTTCAGATAGACGCAGTGAGGGCTCCACGAGAGGTTGCGGTCAATGATGACGCCCAGAAAGCGATGTGTCTTAACATAGAATACAGCTTGACCATTGATGGTAACAGGATACGATGACATTTGTTTCCGCGTAAAACCAAGTAATGCGCACTTCTCAGTAGACACACTGAGGCCTTGTTCTCGGAGATAAGAAACCGTCATGGTTGCCGCCCGCTGAAGCCTGGCTCTTAGCTGAGGGCGAGTCACCGCAGAGGCCCAGATGCAAATGTCGTCGGCGTATATTGAGACATGTACTGTCTGCGGTAGGTAATCCGCTAGTCCTACCAGGACGAGGTTGAACAAAATAGGGCTCAACACTCCACCTTGCGGCACACCACGGCAGATGTAATGGTCTGAAGTTGGGCCGTCTTCGGTCTGTAAGAAAAAACGCCTTTCAGTCAAATAGTCTTGAATCCATTGATACATCCGGCCACCAACTCCAACAGCCTCAAGTGAGTTTAGTATGGCCTCATGGGCGACGTTATCGTAGGCTCCTTTATGTCCAGAAAAAGTGCCGCAGACAGGCGCTTGAGGCTTTTTTGATTTTGGACCCATGTTACGATGTCAATGACGTTGTCTATGGACGTGCGACCTCGACGGAAGCCTGTCATGGCGTTCGGATAGATGTTGAATCGTTCTAGGTACCATTCCAATCGGGCAAGAATCATTCTTTCCATCACTTTGCCGACGCAGCTCGAAAGCGCAATCGGACGATATGATGAGATCTCAAGCGGTGACTTTCCAGGTTTCAGAATGGGGATCAAGCGGCTCGATTTCCATTGTTTAGGAACGGCGCCGTTCTGCCAAGACTCATTGTAGTAGTTGAGAAGCTCATCACGTGCCTCATGTCCAAGGTGGCATAGGGCAGCATACGTGATGCCATCAGGTCCTGGTGACGAAGAACGCCTGCAAGTCGCCAACGCAGCATCGAGCTCTTCGAGTGAAAAGAGCACGTTGATTTCTGGTACATGTGCCTCAGGGATGTCATTCAATGCTGCGTCAGTAATGATGGCCACGGACCCAGCAATCCGTGCGCAGAACTCTTCAGCCAATTGAAGTTACGAGCGAAGTTGGTAGAGGGCCAGAGCAGCGAAGGGCTTCCTTTGATGCGGAGATGAGCGAAGACCCCTAACCGTTCTCCATATGTGCGAGAGCGATTTTCGGGGATCAAGCGACTGACAGAATGTTTTCCATCGCTTATCTTCCAATTTATCCATGCGACGCTGGATTTTCTTTTGTATGCGTCGTGAAGCCCTCAGATCCAAGACGGACTTTGTGCGCCGATACCTCCTCTCCGCCTGTCGGCGTGCCGCACGCAGCCTATCCAGTTCCACGTCCAAGTCTGTTCGCCTTGTTGACCTTGTAAGCGAGCACATGGACGTTTTCAATGCCTCTGCGATTGTTTCTTCGATAGTGTGTGAGAGGCCTTCCCGACAAGTGTCATCCATATCCTTCTTAAATTTTGTCCAATCAACTGTACGCAACACAGTAGAGGCGCGTTGCTCAATTCCTCTAATCGTTGTGTATGTTGGAATATGGTCGCTTCCATGTGTTTCTACGTCTGTAAACCATTGGACGCTCGAGGCAAAGCGCCGTGACACCAAAGTCAAGTCCAAGCAGCTACTGTAGCTTGTGCCTCGCAGAAATGTAGGGCTGCCGTCATTTACACAGCACAAATCATGGTCGGCAGCAAAGGAGGCAAGGCTCCTGACTTTGGAGTCCATTTTAGTGCTTCCCCATAGCTGGTGATGCGCGTTGAAGTCACCTGTGATAACCCAGGGACCATTGTTCATTAGTAATATTTTCTTAAGTCGTTCGCCGTCAAAGTGACCCGCTGGGGATATGTAGGCACCAATTAGTGTAAATGACACATTCTTCTTTTGGACATTTAGGCAGACATATTGGTTGTCGTCATGAGGCTCTATTGCGTTAGCGACATATGTGAAGTCCGTGCGGATGTAGATGATCACTTTCGTGCTCGCACCGCATGTGGACGAGACGAAAGATTCATAACCGGACAGTTTGAGTGGAGTTGATGTATTTGGTTCGCAAATGACCAGTATGGGGAAGCGATTTGTAAAAATGAATTGGCGAAAGTCTGATATACGGGTCCTTAGACCCCTGGCATTCCATTGAAAGATCGACGCACTTTTAAGTTCAGTGCGGAAGGGGACTATTGGTCGAGCCATGGTGCTTAAACGATGCTAGCAAGCACTGGATTTAGTGCATCCAGTATTTGCAGAGCGCTTCGAGCTGCTGGTGTTTGCAGCTTGTTCAGTATAATGCGCATTGTATTAATTAGCGATTGCAGCATATCAGCCACCTGCCTGTCTTGGTCGCACACATCGCCGACAGTAGACGTCGGGGGTTGTCCAGCGAAAGTTTGCTGTAATTCTGTTGGTGAATGTTGTCGTTTCGGTAGAGCCGGCCAAGATTCGGCAGATGTGGCCTTCTCAGTGGACTTGCTCTTCGCGGTCCTTTCCACATTGTCTGGCCTAGGCGGTGGAGGAGGAGGTGGTGTTGTAGGAAGTGGCATGCGCCTTCCTTGAGAAGCCTGTCTTGAGGAGCGCCGGTGACGTGAACGTCGCTTCCTGATTTTTTCGGCGGCTTCGCGATGAGATGAATGATCTCTCGCCATCTCTTTCAATATGGCCATTTCCTTCTTAATATGTGGGCATTTCTTCGATGAAGCTTCATGTGATCCTCCGCAGTTTGAACACTTCAAGACAGTCGCGCCACATTTATCTGCAGCGTGGGGCTCTCCGAGGCGGGGGCATGCTGCCCGATTTTCGCAGACGCAGCTCACGTGTCCCAGTTTCATGCATTTGCGGCACTGGAGAGGTTTCGCAATGAAAGGCCGCACTGCATGTCTGAAGTGTCCAACCTTGACATGCGAGGGTATATGTTTGCCCTTGAATGCTATTTTCACGCAGCGTGAACTGCCTAGCCGCTTAACATCAACGATGACCTCATCATTGGCTGGCTTGATAAGAATCGGCAAGTCGTTATTAAGGATGGCGACGTCTACGTCGTAGATAACGCCGGTGACTACGTCAGATCCCAGAGGGATGTAAGAGCGCACCTGAATGCCATCGAGGTCCGTTACGCTGCGTAGAGTGGTCAAAGCAGCCGCATGCTGGACATCAACCGCCAGAAGATTTTTTCGGGTGTTCACTCGAATGTCCGATATTTCATTTGGCACCAAGGCTTCCAGTGACATCGACACAGATTGCCTGTTAAGTAGCTTCATGTTGACGTTGGGAAGCAGGGGCACAAAGATGATGGTATTGGCGTCCGGCCTCTGTGTCTGTCTCACTGTTTGCGTGCTTGACGATGAGGACGTCCTGGTGTTCCGTCGCTTCGCTCTGCGGCTCTGTACAAGCTGGAAGTCGTCATCGGAAGTGTCCTCACTGCTGAGAGAGTAGACATGGGTGTCCTCGCTGTCGGTGTCGCTCTGCTGACCGATCCGCTTCCTGGAGGCGGCCGCCGCTGACGCCGCCGTCGCCGGCAGACGTGCGGGGTCGTCCACTTCCATTGCGACTGAGCAGGGAGCGAGGACCAGCGGATGAACTTAGGTTTTCACAGAAATAGCCCGGAGCTAGAAAGAACAGCGCTGTATCAAAAGACACTTCGTCGTCGTCTTCCGTGGTCACCTTAATTTCACATCTCCAGGTACACTCTCACGAACTGTCTTGGTCCCAGGGCAAGTCCAACGTAGATGGGTGGCACTTGCTGCAGACGCAGGAGTGGAGCACTTCGGACACCGGACAACGTCTTCGTATGGTTGACCCGAAGCACAAGTGATGGCTGGTGTAAGGACCGCTCCGGCTGGAAGTCTCCGTAGAGAGACTTCCTTCAACCAAGAAAAATATTTGGGGAAAGGGAGATGAGGAAGAATGAGGGCACGCGCGGGTCACGCCGGAGGGTGGCTTTTTATGTCGCAACGGGAACATCGATGGCCTCAGAGGGAATGGAAATAGGAGAGTACGGGTGTCGAGAAAGAGACAACAATGCGGTCCGCAAAGTTATTGTTGTGGTGGCGAACGTGTTTCTGCACCCAGTGGACATGGACAGTAATGTTCACACGTGTATAAGTGTGAAGCTTTGTTTGTCTGCTCAAAAACGCGCCGCGTTTTTGTTACTTGTTAGATATGCTTAAATGCACCGACGCTGTTAGTATAGATATGAGCTTCGTTGAGGTTAGGCAACTTGAACAGGGTTTCTATTGCATCATGTATAGACCTGCAGCTCAATTAACGATGGGTCTGAAAATTACCTTGGGTAGCTGCGAGTGGCTTGGATCTCAGGATGCGTCGGTTTTGAGAATTATTTTCTTCACAAAACAACAATAACACAAACAACGACGAACGACTCAGTCTCTGCAGAAAGCTAACCGTTCACACTTAGCCGACTGCTGTATATGCTGTCATTGTCATCCCGTTTTCTGTGATAGAGCGGTTTTGTTTGCGTATCAAAATAGGCTAACACGCGAAATTACAAAGGCTTTCTGTAACAGAAAGCACGTACATATCTGCATGAGTGGGCCATCTTTTGTACTCGCTGACAAAGAACCAACCTATTGGAACGACATGCCACCTTTCGATATTTCTTTCTCGAAATGCTTCGTACTTGCTGACGGGATTTATTGGGAGTACATATATGTACAACCTATTCCTCAAATAAACTGAGTTGCCAGTCAGCTCTTGTTTGGCAGCTGTAGCTCTCTGTGGCTTTCGTTTTTTGTATGCGCCACAGCTTTGTAACACGAATGACCGTAATTTGTTATTCAGCTTGCACCGCAGTGTGCTCGAATAACGCAGCCAGCAAGGCCACTACGTGGGTGCCATCCGCGTCATAAGATTAAGCAGCGTTCCCTCTTGCCCCTATAGTATGGTTATTGAATCGCTTCCCCAACGGCTTCCCTTATTTGCATTACAACGAATGTCGCAATTAAGCAAAAAAAGTGAGGGCTTAAACCAGTGTCGTTTCTGGTGGGCATCACCTATAGGGAGGCGACGACGCGTACACGTTACCTTTAATTTTGGAGCAGTGAATATATTGGCTGCCCAGCACCCCCTCCTCTCCCCTCTTTTACTGCGGCGTATATGTAACTACGACCCTGGAGTGAGGCATGGTGTGATGGCATTTCACGTGAGCCTTTCGGTCACCCTAGAGTGCAAGCACAGGGTGGGCGCTCTCTCGGTAAATAACATTGGGCAGGATAGCTCAGAGAACCAGCAGGTTCGTGCTAACTAAAATGGCGTTTTCTGCTTGTACAATGGCGACTGTGAATTCAACGGTTATAAAGAGTTTTGTAATGGGAATACTACCGCAGTTTGCTGGCCATGGCTGCTGCTTCGGTCTGGCCGAATATCTCGCACGCAGGAAAGCACTTGTACACCAAATCGGGTTATATTTAGCCCCATCTGTACTAACCCTATACAACTGCGGGGGTTGCTGGCTCTAGCGTATGAAAAAGTACGTAGTGAAACAAAAAATAATACGCGTACATGAATATCGAAAGTGCAAGAAGTATACGCGTTTGTGTGCGTAATTCCCTTAAAGAAGCTTACCTGTATAGCTTTCTATATCTTATTTTCCGGTGTTTGGTGCGATCATTCTGTCGGCTTCTTGCCTAATAAGCTAAGTTTGTTCTGGAGAGAATGTAACACTGAACTTGGATGATTCCGGAGATGACGTGAGAAAAAGTGAGTCACTCCGAGAAAGTTAGCGATTTTCACGGTCGCGAGTGGCCGACATGCAGGGGCCGTTGAGACGCGTAGTCGTTGCCGGAATTGGAGTGCTCCAAAATGAGTTGATATCATACGAACAGTTTTATACAGTTCAGTGAATGAGGCTTCATATTGCTACGGCACAATATGCGCGATCACGAAAGGCCAGCAGTGTGAAGACGACGACGACGATTAGATGCTAGCGCGGGCTGTTGCCTCTTGGCCTAGCGCAGCGTATTTTCCTTGTAAATATATTTGTACATAGCTTTTCGTCTGCGTCATCCTACGTAACATATCTTCGTTCATAACATATTCGTTCTCTGTCACCTACAAATCTGGCCGACTACACAAGGACGCTGACTGCCTGTCTCGCTACCCGGTAGACGAGCCTGACGACGCCGACAGTAGTACCGCCGACGGCATTTTCTCTGTGTCTGCCTTCGCTAACATCGCCGATGAGCAGTACCGAGACCTATCGCTGCGAGTACTCATCGAGCGTCTGCGCTCTGCACCTACCGACGCCTCCGTTCGCCGATATGTCCTCCAGGGCGGCATTCTGTACCGAAGGAGCTTTCTCCCTGATGGCCCTGATCTTCTTCTTGTCGTGCCAAAACATCTACGACAGGCTGTGCTCTTTGAGATGCATGACGCACCCACTGCAGGACATCTTGGGGTAACCCGCACGTACGACCGCGTCCGCCGCCGCTTCTATTGGCCTGGTCTCGCTCGCTCCGTTCGACGCTATGTTGCTGCCTGTGATCCCTGCCAGCGTCGGAAGACACCTCAGGTGCTACCTGCCGGTCATCTCCAGCCGATCACCGTCCCTGTGGAACCGTTCTTTCGCGTTGGATTAGACCTGCTCGGTCCCTTTCCCACGTCATCCTCTGGGAACAAATGGGTAGCCGTCGCGACTGATTACGCCACCCGATACGCTATCACTCGGGCTCTCCCTACCAGCTGCGCCACTGACGTTGCGGACTTTCTCTTGCGTGACATTATTTTGCTTCATGGCGCCCCGCGACAGCTGCTTACTGACCGTGGTCGAAACTTCCTCTCAAAAGTTATCGCTGACATTGTGCGTTCCTGCTCCATTCAACACAAACTGACTACTTCATACCATCCTCAAACCAATGGCCTGACAGAGCGGTTAAACCGTACTCTTACCGATATGCTGGCCAAGTACGTTTCTAAGGACCACCACGACTGGGACATTGCCCTTCCTTACGTAACATTTGCGTACAATTCCTCCCGGCACGACACCGCCGGATTTTCTCCCTTTTATCTCCTGTACGGTCGCGAACCTACCTTGCCCCTAGACACGGCACTTCCTCCTGCTGCGGTCTCAACAAGCGAGTATGCGCGCGACGCCATCGCCCTCGCCGACCATGCACGCCAGCTTGCCCGTGCTCGACTTACGGCCTCACAGACCACTCAGCAGTGTCAGTACAACGCCCGCCATCGTGACGTACAGTTTTTACCTGGTGCGCTCGTGCTCCTGTGGTCGCCCTCTCGTCACGTCGGACTTTCCGAGAAACTTCTTTCGCGATACACAGGGCCCTACCGCGTGCTGCGCCAGGTGACGCCTGTGACTTACGAAATTGCTCCTGTGGGCTCAACCTCGTCCTCTCCTGTGGCATCTAGTGATGTCGTACACGTCAGTAGGCTCAAGGCCTACTACACTGCTTCCGAGTCCGATCTTTAGTCGCTCCGGGACGGCGCTTTTGCAGCCGGGGGTAGTGCTACGGCACAATATGTGCGATCACGAAAGGCCAGCAGTGTGAAGACGACGACGACGATTAGATGCTAGCGCGGGCTGTTGCCTCTTGGCCTAGCGCAGCGTATTTTCCTTGTAAATATATTTGTACATAGCTTTTCGTCTGCGTCATCCTACGTAACAATATAATCTTCGCTTCAGAGACATTCGAAAACGTGCGTTCTATATGCTTATTCTCCCCCCCCCCCTCTTCAATGGGTAAATACATCCTGATGTCAGTCACGATCTTGAGAAGAAAAGTGTGAAATTGGTGTGTTCAAATGTTTTTTTATTAAGAAAGAGTGGTCATTTATGCCTGCATTATGCCTGCTTTTTCTCGCTTCTAGACAACCGATTCGTTATTTTTTTTTAATTGAAGCAGTTTTCAAAGCATGCTAGCGCCAACAAAATAACATTGCTCTAACTTGACTTACCACGTAAAATAGCGAAAGAAGAACAAAACTTGCCCCAATATCCATAAAACAGGCACGATTTGCAATTACTTATTTTTTCTGTCGTGCTCTCATAACGACAGAACAATAGCAGTAACGGTCATAGCCTCCCCTGGAAAACGTTTTGGTGGTTCCGCTTTAAAGCCTATAAAAATGATTCGACGAGGAACGCGCCTACTGTAAATGCACACAGAAGAGCACAGCCTTACGTTTTGAGTGGTTTCGCAAGTTTATGGAAAACGACGCTTTTAACGGTGCTTTCAGAAACACGAACACAACATCAGGCCTCCTATATAGAGGGTGGGACCTTTAAATTACGTCGCAAAGACGGGTGAATCGGGCGAGGCAGATAGGCGAATCTAAAACACATAGATAGGGCGGCTCAATGGCTGTTAGAAAAGGGCAAACAAGCAGTATATAACCTAAAGCTTACGCCTAAGACTTCAATATACAATAGAAATAAAGCGTTCTCAAGGCAAGGAAAAGCACGCATGTCCCCTGTGTACACCTCGATCAGGCTGTGTATTGTAGCCTCATGCGATCCGCAAACAAAGCACGGATTTCGAGAGATAAGGCTCGAAATCTCGCCGGCGCAGGCCGAGAGAATGGGCCGGAGGACGCACCGGCCTGTACGTGTGTAAACCTGCTTCGACTGAGGCGTTTTCGCGATAAAGCGAACCACCGTTTTATCCTTTCACCTCTCGCGGGGATCCTGTCGAACGGTCCTTGGCCCGATGTCGACGATGCTAGCCCGCATTCTATGACAAATAGCTTTTGACACGCTTGGCGCTAGCCATGCCTGCGCAAGAGGATGCAATACGCTACGCGATAAGCTAAGGCTGATGCATGGGCAGTCTTGTGATTCCCTGATTTGGTGTTATGTTTAGCGCTGGCATATGTTACGTATAGGTGTTGGTGAATGAAGAGGCATAGCCTGGCTCAGTGTTGCCGCTGTTGTGGAGGGCACTTGAACGTAGTGTGTTGTAGATTCAGAACTAAGAGCGTTCTGTTCGTAGCGAACAAAATGGAAGGGGAGGGGGAGGCGTAAAACGGCTAGATGATCTGTACCACAGGTAACCAAAGGACATCAGGCGAACAGGCATAAGTACAAGAAAAGCGCCTTCTACGTTCCAGTACACGATAGTATTGTTTGCGTGTTCTATTTTTTCTGAGGAATAGAGCATGACTGCTGCCACGTGACATAGCATTGAAAGCAAGTGCCGCCATTTACTGAATACTTTAAGCACAGCTTAAATTCAAAGTACCGAAACAGCTGCTGCCGCTACATAACAGTATACTTTGTTTTACATTACATTAAGTTAATATCGGGTAAAAAAAATTCCGTCCCCTATTAATAAAACATTGTGGGATGCTCAAGATAGCAGAGAAAGATAAAGCTACTTGTCCTGCGATAGCGCTAGTTATGAGAAGGGCTAAGTGACTCTCGTTAAGGCTTATTGCTAAACCGGAAGCGCTGCAGTGGAGTTGAGACAAACAACATGAGGTGTTTCGACTTCACTTGGGCGAAACAAGGGTTCCATCTTTAGGAGAATAGATGATACAACGAGTGAATGTCCTTCGCTAATCATATTCAAAAGCCCCGTCCAAACACTCCGACAAAAAAAGGTATCAAAAAGCAAATCAGCAGAAGGCCGCGGAAAAAAGAGAGATATTTGTTATGTTCTATTTATCACATTATGTTTCTTTCTTTCTTTAGCGGGTTGCGCTGCCTTTAGGAAGATTACCATCGATCTTGCAGGAAAGCAAGTCAAATATCATTTGCCTTAACAAAAAGCACCTCAAGTATTTTCTCAACCAAATGTTTTGCCGGTAGTTTTCTTCCATGTCAGACACGGTGATTTTATTAGAATTGAAAGGCGGGTGAAACTTCCAACAAATAAATCTTACAACTGAATCTTCCAATTTGGGACTACGAGCACCTACAAGGTAGGAAAATATATGACGCCTCTAAAGGAACCATGGAAACTTATAAGCATATGAAGGCACTACTAATTTATGGCCAACCAACATCACCACACGTTGCCCAGATTTGGCACCATTTGGGCACTACCTTTATAAATGCTCGTTTAGTGTCTACGTTTCTATAGCGTCTACGTCTACCCTAGCGAGAGCGCCTCGAGAATATTCAGTCATTATCACTGATATTTTTCTATTCATTATTTTTTGTGACATGAACCTCAATACATCTGACGACCGTTCTCTTTGAATGGCGAACGCGAGGTCTTGAATAGAAGGTATGAGGGAGGCACTGCAAAATTTTACCATATAAATGCACATATTCATTTGCCCTTCTATTACATTCGAACTGTTAGTCAAGAATCAGAAGGCTCTTTACACGTACGTAGAGATCTGTAACGTTGTGAGTGCTGTGTATATTGACGGTGACATTTATTAAGGCAACAAATTAGGAATATACTTTAAAATCTCAACAGTAAGGTTTGAGCAATCACTGAACAAGGGTGACTAGAACAAATGTCTGTCTCTGCAGATTTCGGCTGGGAAAGCTGGCAGCAGCAAAGTTAAACACGCCACAGGCACAAACCTACGATGACTGAATTAGCAGATATATTTTCCATCCTAAGGACTGCTTGCCATTGAATGGCCTTCACTAGCAGTGTGTCCGACATCGCATTGTACACATTTCCCTGCGAACAGTTCTACCAGATAGGAGCTTCTTAAACCGAAGTACTCTCTGTTTTTACCGCTACTAGGCGGGTTCTATTTACTGGTTACTGCCGGCTGCCAAGCTGTCTTGCCGAGCAGACAAATTGACTCCTCGGTATATGCAAATGGGCATGCGCCCATTCTTGATTGGCCTCTGAAAATGTGCACGTGCCACCGTGGCACAAGCGGTATAGAAGTTTCCAAATGTAGGTATATATGTGTCGTGCTTCTCTGGTATTACACCTCTCATAAAAATTCTTTGCCTCGGCAAGCACCGCACACCGGCTTTATCTTCGTGCCAAAGACAGCTGACAGCTACAGGCGACGAAGCTCTCCTCGAGTCCTGCGCTACTGCTGAGACCCCGGTAACTCAAACGAGCTACGCTTCGTCTAAATGTCAACGTTTTTTTGTGTGTGTGTGTGTGTGTGAAAAAGGGGACCTTGTGATCTGTAGGCTCTGTGCTCATATCACACGACCACGTTCTTAACTTTACCGAGCGTGCTAGCGACTGGACGAACCAAGTGCTGAGAACGGCAAATACGCTCTGCTTTTCTGGTCTATTAGCCCCGAGAATTAGGAGTGGCGCCCTCTCGCGAGTGACGTCACGGCCAGGACGCCGCTCGCTCCGGCTGGCTCGGCTGCCGCGCGCGCTCGTTCCCTTCGTGTATGCTTGCGGTATGGGTGGCTCGAGCCGTAACTATTGAAGGATATGTCGGCTTCTTTCAGCTGCCATACCTTAACCACAGTTTCTTCTTCAAAAGCGTGTGAGTCGAGAAACTTTGCGGCTTGGATATCGCAAGCTAAGTAGCGTTAAAGGGGTCTACTAGGTTTTGCAATGCATATATGCGCCGTGTCTATCGGTAAATTTTGACTAAAAAAAGAATATCTGCAAATTCAACTCGCGAAGTTGTGTATGATGCTTCGCTAAACATTTAACATTCCTTTAGTATTTAACTATGAGAGGCATTGCATTTTACGTGGAAGAAAAATTTGGTAATTGGCGTCAACATGTTATCTGATTTTAGAAAGACACTGCCCAGCGAAGCTCGCATCATGATTCCTATTACTCTGGTGTGTTGTTCTATTCAAATATGGCCATTCATTAATGCGTAAAAAAATAGTTAGGCGCGCATTTCTTAGGAAAAAGTTTGCTGCTACTTTCATCCCCCTCTGAAACAGGCCTCCAAAAAACGAATTGCTCAAGGCTGCTAACTCGACGGCGCGTCATGTAGAGTATTTACATAGTTAATTCACAAACACCATAGTAGCAATCAGCTGAGAGAAACGTTTCGTTGTTAAGATTGAGAGCCACTCAATTGAAAGTGATGAAATGTTTCATAGTGGCCCTCAGTAGCCTTTATCGACAATATGGCACACCCCTGATCACGTAACGGTAGCAATCGACTGACCGTATGACGAGGCACGCTATGTTCGCGAAACCCATCAGTTCACTACAACTTCGAATTAAAACCATAAAGCATTTTTTTACAGCGACAACTGGAATGGCTAAAGTATTCTCGAGCGACTACACCGCAGCTTAGATTGCCTACAAAAGGAAAATTCAAGCACCTTCTGTCTGACCATGTCTCGATCCAGCGTTATTTAATTTTACAAACGGATAAGTATTCGCTTCGTCGGTACATAAAAGAGAACCTTGCAGGCTAAATTAAGTTTGGTCCAATCCAATCGCAAACATTCATAAAGAAAGCACCACAAGCCTTGAATATACTTTCACTTGATTTTTGACCCTCCACCGGGGGAATTTTGATATCTTCAATAGGTCCCATACTACTAGTCATTAACGCTTCGACTTCTTTCTGGCTGCAGCTATGCGGTCCAGCAGGCATACTTCACTAAAAAAATTGGGCCGAGCAGCCTGTGTCAGTTCGCCAAACAGGTTCGTTATGTATATTCCTCAAGCAACAAGCACCAGTAAATTTCTCAAGTGAGTTTGATTTGATTTGATTTATTAATTTTCATTTACACACACACATGTACAGAGGAGTGGTAAATGGAGGTGGATGAGGGAAAAAAGCCGCACAAACGCGGCTTGAGGTAACCTCACCCCCTTAGGTACAATATGACTGCATGGGGTAACAAATCAAGCGCCATAAAAATTACATTTATATAGTGGCCATAAAACATTGCAGTTATACAATATATGAAAGAACAGTGAAATATTTCCACAATAACAATGCAAAACACACTGCGGCATTGAAATAAATAAATGATATACACTTGGTGATATAGACAAAAAAAGAGGAACATAACTTACATTATTATTAATTAACAAACGCGCCCTAAAGAGGTGAGTTGAACGTGTAACACGGAAAAGGAAATATATATTGGTACATTCCTATTTGTACTCTGTAAATAGCTGTAAGCCTTCATTAACTTTATTTCAAATTTCCGCCGCTTAAAAAAAGTAAACACGTGAAGAACCGCCTAATGTTGACAGGCAGTTAAAGAAGCAAGTGAGGCGTGTAGAATCTAAGCTCCAGTATTAGTTAAGTCCCCGTGCTACTGCCGAGCGTTTCTGTGAGGAAATGCAAAAATTCATATTATACCATCAACTACCCGTTGTAAGCAAACCTACTTTAGCGGAATAAAATCAATGTAACTGCTGTAGAAGTCATATATAGCCAGCTTTGTGACATACTTGTTGCACCGCGGCAGGTATGGTATCATAACTGGACTCCTATAGGCTATGCTTTTGCGATTGTCTATCCGCGCATGAAAAACCCGCAATGGGCTGGTCTGCGTCGCTTCGGCTGGCACTGCAGCGTTGCCTTCGAGAGCTGCATTGTTGTCTAAGAAATTAGCTCTTGGAATAAATGTTCGCAAAGGAAGACGTCGTAAAAATATATTTGAGACGACCACCATAAGTATACAAGCAGAGAGAACGAGGGCAAACAAACGAAAACACCGCAGAAAGCGCCCGGACAACGCCCGAACTGTAGCAGACGACAGGCGCGAGTCCGTGCCCTGACGTCACGCGAGCGGCGCTCGCAGCGCCGCTCGCGTTCGTTCTCGGGGCTAATAGCTTTCAGGGGGAAAAACACTCACTTTATGAGCAGATCTGGGCAGTTGTCATAATGTGTTATTTTTTTGACGAACTTTCGTATTTATTATTTGCCTGTCGCTGCTGTCTTTTCTGAACTCCCTGAATTTCAACATGACGCGACACTTGAAGGCTCAGTTTCTAAAGTAGATATAATCGAATGCTCAATAGAGCGTTTGCCTTGCCTGTCAGAAGAACTAGCGAATAGTAACTAACCCTTACTTCATTGTTACGACAAAGGGCACATGTTTGCACGCGCAAATTTGGCATAAACCTAAATATCAGCAGCTTGGTTTGTTACCATCGTTGTAAAAAATTACCATCAGAGCATTGCCACAAGTAATGGCTCACTAACATATAGTAGGTTTACAGGGATTCGCGTAAGCTTTAACACACAGGAGAATTCTGCAGCGCAAACCTTTTCGAATGGTTCGTTATTGTTATAAACCTTGTTATACCGATAGTCATGAACATCTCGCTACGCTGGAAGAAATAATAGATCACGCAGGTAAACTACGTTAAGCACAATAACTACATAAACACGCAAGTATAATATTGAGGACCAAAGAAGCAGGTGATAAGTTCTCTCAATACCAATAATTGGACTTCCTTTTAGGCAGCCATTAACCCTCATCTCATCCTAGGTAATTGAACGTGGCTGGTTAGGCGGTCTTGTGAGGAAGGCTACTCAAACCTGGACAGATGGACGGAAGGCGATAAGTGATCTCAGAGCATCACGCTAAGCTAAGCAGTAGTAACAGTGGGAAAACCGTTCATTAGAAGGGTCCGCCTCCTCTGGAGTCGATTTCGATGCTTTCTGTGGTGCAAGTTGGACCGATTACCCTTTTCTGGCCTGTTGATTACGGTTGCAATCATTATTCGTGACGACGTAGATCTGACTGACAGAAAAGCCGTAGTAAGTAGTTATGCAAGAAATCACAGTTTTTCGTTAACTCGTGTTACCTATACTCAATATATCTACTTAGTTCCTGGGCAATTCGCTCTTTGTGCACTTGTGGTGATATTCACACGCTATGGCAAACCTGTATTAGGCCTTTGTACCGCACCTGCGCGCCATACAGCACCTAAGGTGGGCTACGTCACTTACGCGGCATGCAAAAAGCATTGAAATAATTTCTGATCACATTTCACCAATAAGTACGGCGAATTTGTAAATTCAAAGGTCACAAGTAGCATACAATATGCCAGTTGTAACAGAAGCCTTCTACATCATACAAGAAACTACAGTGGGAATATTTTACTTTTATCTTTGTTTTGCCATATGCAAGCAGGAACCAAGCATTTGCCTCTATAAGAAGCAATATTTAGACCAGAAGCTGCTAAGAAAGAAAGAGGTAAAGGTATGAAACATAAAGGTTGCAATACTTGGTTATATGAAGCGAAATTCTTTTTAAAGTGAGGAAAACATTTTTGAATCACATGTGGCATTTGGAAGAATTCGCTTTCAGCTCGACTACTGTCGGAGGCGGACGTTATTTGCCCAGAAATGCATACTATTTTATTTACTAAGATACTGCGAAATAATTTTAAAAGGAATTTTTACGCTACATTCTGATGTTTACCAAATGTAGGTGGTGATTTCGCAAGACACTTGGAATGAATTGGGAGGATGACATGAATTTCGAGACATACGTTGCCAAAATGTGTGACAAAAACATTGCTGTTGCCGTTATTGTTCAATATCATGGGATAAAAAGGCGTTTGGCTCAAAGATATGTGCAACAGAGATTTTTTTCAAGCAGGAATAACAGCACTTATCTGTAAACTTGCTTTAATTCGTAAGCTACAATAATGCGCCCTAAAGAAATTGGAGCATTCATTGGCAAATTTTGTTGATTATATAATTGTGATATTTTATTTTATGAGCAAGTAATATCAGCCTCTAGGGTTATACAGCCGAACGTGCACGTTTATTTTACATGCCACAGACAATCTTTCGAAAATTTCTTGAAGGTAAAAGAAAACATCTTATATGTATTATTGTAGTGCTTGAAGGACTAGTACTACCACTGCGTTCTCATAAGCTTCCGCAGTTCATAATGTTTTCCACATGATTTTAATGAGCCAGTCAAGAATCATCGCCAGCCAAATGTAACTCGCCGTAATTTCGAGTTGTATCCGCGCAGCGTCAACCCATCCGCCTTTTATTTTTATACGGTCTGTAATGCAAAAACATTTCCTGGAGACTTCCGCCACTTCTTTACACTCTTTGCATCCTTTCTATTGGATCAGTCGATCATCAATGACTCAATCTTACTTTCTTGTTAGAAATATAAACATTCCTGTTTTTATACCAGCAGAACCTTCGAACCCTTTCAAGGGTTATAGCAACAGCCCGTTTGGTAACAGAGGGGACCATAATAGAAGTGCAAGAGAAATAAATAAATAGGGATATTAGAATGTTTGCTTTGAGCAGAATTCACTATCAAACACTGGCATAATGTTTTCTTTTTCTTAGCTATACGAGCTATTTATGTTAAATTAGCCAAAGTGAACAAGTTACTCAAACAAATTAAATGATGTGGATGATCATCTTATGCGGTAAAGTGATAAGTTTTGCTGCAACATAAAAATGAAAATAATTTACAGTTGGTCCTTATGGGTGGTTTATGTTAATTACGATTTATTATTTTTATTAATCCTTACGCATGCATGGCTGACTTGCTTGTTGTAGCAAAAAAAAAGAGCGCTTAGCGCCGTGTTTTGTGCTTCCACAAGGTATTTCAACGTTCTTTGTTAGCCTCAGCCACAAAATACTGTGGTATACGTAGTGTGAGAACGTGCAAATTATACCATTAAGGTACAGTTACTTGCTATAACAGAAATATTCGCTATCAGTCGTCAATCGGTCTCTAGCTTTGTCTTCTAATTTCTTTATTCAGCTGACGACGAAATCGTGGGTCCGATCCCGGACCGCGGTAGCCACGTTTAGGTGACTGCGAAATTTAGAAATGGCCCTGCACTCAATTTAGGTGCCCATTAAAAAAATTGCAACTCATCGAAATTATTCCGGAGGCATCCACAATAGCGTTTCTTAAAACACACTCTGCAGTTGCGGGCCGGCAAACTCCAAGCTTCCTTTAATTCCTTTATCTTTAATATTACGAGCAAAGGAGCGAAAAGTGAAAAGTCAAGGGCACTTTGGCGTCCCTACGCGAATGAATGCGAAAACATCGCGACGTCGTCCCGACGACGACTCGTTTTACGAAACGTAATGGTAGTGTTTTCACGTTGCCTTGTATCATTTCTCGCATGACGTGCCTCGGTGTCACTCGCGCACTCACGTGGACGTTCAAAGGAGCCGGGCGCGGCTAGTGACTGAGAAGTCGAAGTCGAAAGTTTGTCCATCGTAGTGCACGAGGGAGCGCGTGACAGAATTCACGAAAATAACCACACCGAATGGCAACGCCGCGACGCGCGGCGCTATATATAGATTGGCCGCCGACGTGTTCTGTCTTCGTGACCACGTGACTTTTTGTACCTCTCCTTCGAAGGTTCGTCCATCGGAGCAAACGACGGAGCGTGCGGCGCGTTGGTATATAGAGATTGGCACCTGACGCGGTTCCTCTCCACGACCGCGTGACTTTTTATTCCCCTTTTTCGAAGGTTCGTCCATCAGAGCGCATGCAAAACTACCCAAATCACTAAAATTAGGAATTCTGCGTGCGCAGGCTGGTGTCGGCTGGCACAAGCAAGTTGGAACTGGAAATCTATGAAAGAGGCCTTCTTCCTGCAGGGGCATAAAGTAGGGGGTGCCGGTGACTGAAGACGACGATGTTGTTGATGATGATAATCAGACTGGAACCTCTGGCCCTGTTGTTTAGCATTGGACCAAATCCAAGGATTATCAATGTGATTAACATATTTAGATCACTTCATGCACTCTCCGGTGCCTGCCATTTCGTTCCGGTTCTGAAGTTCGTGGTTCGTACTCAGGCGCCACAGAGAGGTTTACTTGCCTACGGCGCTGGAGCGTCTAGAACATTGAAGCTGGCTTGCGCTATACCGGGATGTCGCACTAAGCAGACTAAGCGGACCCACACCATCGTCCGTTGCTAACGCCGTAATTGTTTGTTGGAAAAGAAATTAGGTTGGGAGGTTAAAGGAAACGCATTGGTTTATCTCATATACTCACAACTAACGAGTGTCTCCATGGATATAGGAGCCCAGTCCATGTCGTAGCACTTTACATGTCTGATTAGACCACACGACTCAGCACACTGCACACAGCTCCCAAGACGCACTTTTTAGCCCGCCATTTTTCCTAGGTGATAGACGAGGGAATTCGATTATTCTGTCCCGGCCAATAATAGGTGAAAGTGTTCGCAACACTCCGCCGGTGATGTTTAACCGACTTGCTGGATTCCGCTCCTGATGTTGTGCAGTTGTCCCCGCATACAATGCAACGACGAGGCAGTAAGGAATCAGGTACAACGCTTTTCCCACGCCAATCGTTGACGTTGGTTCCTTGAATCGGTAGGCTCTTCGTGGCAGTTAGCTTGTAGCGATTGGGGAGCCTGGCACTGATGGTCGTTACCGCTTGCAGAGAATGCGGTGGTTTGCTGTCACCCCGATGGGAGCTTCCTTGTTTGCCGGTCAATAGTCAGTGCCATTCGTACGTCCATTTTCGAGCCAATATGGTGGTATCTGGGTAGTCCATATTTCAATGGATCGGCAATCAGGCTGCTGTGCTTCGGGTTTGAACAAAGTTCAAACAAAGTTGAGAAGCAACCTGAGTTCTGAGTATGTTGCACTATGCGTGTGCCGCTTCTCAGTGAGCCCCTCTGAAGCCAACATAAGTCGCTGCTTCCTGTGTTCACAAGCAGTAGTGGGAGCTCGAAGAGGTTGCACTAGTTCCCTCGACGAAGGTTCCTCGACGTTATTACGATTAGCACCACACATCCTCCCATTCAACTCCTTTGCCTACAATGTAATCTATAAGATTTGGTTCAGGTGTACGAAGTACCAAAAATAGCAGCGGCAGCTCGTAGAGGAAGAAGTGCGCGCGGTAGCAAGCAGCATCGTGCCGCGGTATTCGCTAAGCCTCGGCTCAAGAAGGTCCTCATAGCTTAGGAATTGAAAGCACGCAAGGGGCAGTGGGGCTTGAGCGTATGGCATCAGCCTGATAGCTAGCACGAAGAATACATAATTACCCTGCTACGACAACTCTCGGGAACGGGACATGCCCGCTCGCCATCTGTGGGGACCTCAGCGTCGACCTCTCGACGCCCGGAGTTCACGACGTTGGTGTTTGAATTGAGTCGGTCTCCCTGGAGACCTTGTTCAGGGGGATTTATTACTAAAGTGCCCACGGCCAGCACCGGTGGAGGGCTCGATCAGATATTTGTGCTTGGAATCAGAGCGTTAAAGCATCTCACGTGTGTATCCTACTTTTCTATCGCCCTCAGTTCGCCTTCATTAGCGGCAGATGAGAAGACAATTCAGCGCCATCTACAAGTTCTGTCGGACTGATGGACACTTCGTTTTAAGCATAGGCATGTTTTCTGCATATGCATATACAACATGTCGGTATTTAAAGGTCGATAAACCAACTAGATCACGTAATAAAAATACGAATATACTAGAATACTAGAATACTAGAAAAATACTAGAATATATCGCACAATTCTGTATCGGTCTTGATGGTTCCACCGTCACAAGAACCTACGTATCATTACTAATTAGAAAAGCATCTCAACAAACTTTGCTAATCGAATGAACGCCACCAATCACATTGAAAGAATAAATGTGGTGCCAACTTTTTGCCTTGCTCCTGAATCTATAGGCATCTAATTACGTGTTAATACCGATACACCGAAGGTGAGTGTGCTATGTTGCACATAACAAAAGGCGGAAGTGGTTTGAAACTAATTATGGGTTATGGTTAGGGTTATATAAGCCTAGAGAGATTTTGTTAGTTTCTTTGTCTGGTGATTGTCAGACCACTGTCAATGCATAAAGAATGCAGCTTCGTGCACGATTCCAAAGACATAACATTCAAACTCGGGGAAATTTCTAGATAAAAGAAAGGAGGCTAGACAGTTCCAACGCTTACTGAAACAAGAGCGAATGCATTAATAAGCCTCCTACCTTTCAACGTTATTGAACACGCGTTTGCTTCAATCCCATGAAGTTCCTCGGTGCCGAGTTTAACGTCAAAATGTTTGACTTTGTGAGGTTGTTCAGAAACAGGGTCACACAGAAACCGCCATTTGAGCGCCGCCTAATTGTTCTGAGCTCAAAGTATTGTCATGATGGCTGGCGACGCTACACGTATTGAAGTTCCTTGTTGTTCGGGTTTAGAATTACCATTCTGATGTCAGAGACATTGCCGTTTGACATGGGGAAAATTCCAAATGACTTGGCTTGCCGCGCCTGCGATAACGCACAGGAAGTTTATCGGGTAGTAACTTATTTGTTCGTGTATTATGAGAAATGTTTGAAGCTGTTCAGGCGCGCATCAGGCGCCCACGGTCAGGCTGACATGACAGCTCTTGGGAAAGACACATTGCAATTACTACCACTTTGCGGTGAGATTGGCTTTACATTGCTGCAGAAACTAATTGTCAGATAAAAAGGTATTACATAATGAATAACCAACACCTACACAGTTAACAACAAAAAATATAACTACTATCAGGTACACTGAAAATTTGCGAAAATGCGATGGGTTAGGGGAGTGACACAGAGAACATCTTGTATGTATGTATGATGTATGGTATTGTTGTATGTATGATTGTATGTAGGGCCCGCTGCGGTTGCTTAGTGGCTATGTCGTTGTGCGGCTAAGCACGAGGTCGCGGGATCAAATCCCGGCCACGGTGGCCACATTTAGAGGGGGGCGAAATGTGAGAACACCCGTGGCACTTAGATATATGTGCACCTTTAAGAACCCCAGGTGATCCAAATTTCCGGAGTCCCCCACTACGGCGTGCCTCAATATCAGATCGTGGTTTTGGCGCGTAAAACCCCATAACTGAATTGTTTGCAGTGCATCAAAAGATGAGAGCCGCTCGCAGAAAAAGACTAGTGCGCGTGTGCGTGTCCATGATCATGACGGGATGTATATATGCTGTTGGGCCAAAGGCTTCTTTCGGCGACGGCTTGGAATAGAAGATTATTATATCTGACATGAAGTAACGCCCTGCAGCTTTGAGGCGATGCTTTTGTTCCAATTGAGGGCGCTGGAAGACGGCGCCACGACAACAGTTATGTGTTTAGCTACCGCTTTTTCTCATGACACTGTGTCGCGATCAACTGTTCATCTAAAAAAGTTGGGCTGTTTCGCACGAAGGGCGAAATGGTAGCAAGGAGGAGGAGGAGGAGGAGGAGGAGGAGGAGGAGGAAAAACATTGAAAAAAAAAAGGACAAGCAGGTGCCATTTTGCTTCTGCGGGGAGGTGCCCTCGGTCCAGGGCTCCTGCGGCTGTCGCTGTCTCCCGGGCCCGCCGCACCAGTTGCTGCTGGTCACGAGGGTCTGAGCTTGTAAGCACGGCAACCCACCACTCAGTTGTGGGGTTGAGTATTTGCGCGGCTGCCTTTAAGTTTGGGCACAACCATGTGGTGTGACATAGGGAACCGTACTCGTTACAAAGGGGACATTTCTATGATATAGTGTAGGGCGTATTTCGTGTAGTCTGCCTAAATGGGGGTATGTGTTGATTATTAATTGTCGTCATGCTACGGCGTCTTCGCGTTAGAGGGTCTTGAGTGGAGTTGGGTATTATCGTCTGTTCAATCTATGGTGTTGCAGTAAGGCGTTGTATTGCAAAGGTACGGGCTCCATGGATGCGGCCGTATCCCTGTCTTGTGGCGCCCGGGAGGCATGAGCTCGGGCTACAGCGTGCGCACGCTGATTTCCACGGAGGGACTCGTGTCCCGGAGTCCATACTCTTTCAATGTCCGGGAATCGGGAAGCTTGCTTGAGTAGGCGGTGGGCCATGAAAGATATTCTGCCTCTCACGTAGCTATAGCAATGTTTACCGCTGCGCCGTATACACAGCTCCTCGAACAATGTTCTAAAAACACACTGGGGCAACATGTCGGCCCCACACGTGACGTTCGGCAACGTCGCATTAACATTCCCGATATGTTGTTTTTGATTACATGTACGGCACATCCATCAACTTTCCTTTTCATCCGTTCAAGTAAAACTTCACGTTGCGGTAACCGACGAACGGTCACACAAATTATGCTGCGGACATGATGACCATGCGTAACACCTGAATGTTTGAAACGTTTATATACATATATATATATATATATATATATATATATATATATATATATATATATATCGATGCAGGGCACACAACTCACATTTACATTGCATAGGTGGTTTGCCTTCGCGGACATGCGTGATGGCGTGGCATATCAGGGGCTTTAGAAGATTGTTTGGTGTAATGAATACTAGGCTCGCAGCAGACGCTATTGATAGATGCAATGGTCCGAACGTTCACATATCAAGATCTAATACGCAGCTTGCGTGCTCACGTATGTGCATATGCGGGGGCACGAGAAAGAGTAGTGCACTCATCTTTCTAGACCTCATATAAGTAACAAATGTGACACTGAATTAAAGAAAGATTTAAAAGTAAATTGTATAAAAACTGCTCAAAGCGAATGCCCACATATGAGCTGCGGACGTGATAGTTGCGAGATGTAAATTTCAGAAATGTGAAAAGATCGGTTTGTCAAAGAGAAACTGATTAGAGTAAAGCCTTTGGGAAGGCAACTAATTACTTGAGGACTGAAAAACGTTTAGTATGTCAAGCTGTCTGTATGTCTACTTGTGTCGTCTAGCAGATGTCGGCCGCGGACGTAGCCATCAGGATCTAATCTGTATATCGCAGAGATATGTGGTTTACTGGGGAGCGCTGCGCCACAGAGACCGCGCGTCCGTGCCGCTATTAGGCCTCTCCGAGCGCTATCGTAAGGTCTCCATATAAAACATTGTTTATGTGGGACCTAGCGCTATTGGAATGAGCACCGCTTCCACTGGCGTAGCAGGCGTGTTCCACGTCCACTGGAGGAGCAATCGCTGTAAGGGTTCGAGGCGTTGCTTTCGTGTGGTCTGTTTCCTTGCTCGCGAGCATGAAGCCTGCTTTGCCGTGAAGAGAACTTCGTTTTCAGTGGCATATCGCAATCGTAGAAAAACCAGCATCGTGTGTTTATTACCCAATGTAGAAAGCGGGTGTCGAGGGGTGGGGTGGGGGGGGGGGGGGGGTCCACTTTAGACCTGTACACTGCATAAATTTCGGCAAAAATTTTCGCCAGAGAAAGACGCTTTGCTCCTCTCGTGACTCTCGACAGTCAACGCAAGAACTCAATTTGTTCTCCGTCAAGAAAAAAATCGATTGTTGTAGTTCGTCCCAAAAGTAGCTCCTCAGGACTAAATAAAGTTCGTTGTCTGTCTGTCTGTCTGTAGTTCGTCAGTGCCCATAGTTCATGTGGCTCAGGACGAGGAATTCGGCCACCGCTCACGTGCAGAGCTGAAATGCAAGCCTGGGTTCACTGACACGGCCATTTACTTTCGCTTCCGTGAAGTTCACTTCACCAGAGCGGTAGGCCTGGCGTGCCCTCATTCCACCTGCGCAGGTTTTCTTCGAAGCTCAGCTGCGCTTGCTGCACTGGCGGGCAGCGAAGCGTGACCACGCACTCGCGTGTTAACCGTAGGTTTCGAACCTGTACAAATTCAGGAGAGTGCATGCGCGTTTCTTTCTATTCCTCGTTTTCTTTTTGTTTAAATTTATGAACCTATGTGACCGTTTAAGACAAACCGAACGACGGACGCTGTGACCTTTTCCTATGCCCTTATTCTCAGTTTAATCGCCATCTGTCCCTTCACCAGCGCAGTTGAGCCAACCTGGATCATCGTGCTAGCTCCCCTAGCTGCCTTTTTCTCACCCCTTCTCTCTGTCTCTTTGCGCTTATTCAACCGCAGAATACAATCAGTTGCTAAAGACTATCTACCTATTTCCATTGTCTAGATGTTCCACAAACATTCAGTAAGGTGCGCCTGTCTTCCGGTTACATATTGCCGCATAGCGACAAGGAATCTACCACGGAAAGGTGTTAACTTCAACATCAATGCACTTCATGGCACATCGGGAGTATGTTTTTCCTCAAAATGTTTGCTGCCATTACGTGACGATAATGCTGTAATTTCAATTGGAATTAGTGGATTTTCGCGGAATGATGTTTGCAGTGGCTATTATAGCAGAAAGTCTAATAGCCGACACCACTATGAAGCTATAGAATACAGGAACATGCGCATACACCTGGGCGGGTTAGGATGCGGGCCCTATGTATGAAGAGTTCTGCACAGAACTACCGATGCTTTAATCCACTCCCACCACCGCACGGGAATTTCGTGACGGCAGTGACGTGGGTGGGAAGAGAAAAAAAGGGGAAAATCGAACACGAGCACAGCAGCCTATACAGGTAGGAGCTTGCAACGTTGGAGCTATTTCGCTTCCGCGTTGCTCCATGTGGGGGGACAAGGGAAAATGGGGAAAGTAAGAATACAGACATGGGGAAAGAAGGCCATAAAGAAGGAAAGGAAGAAGCAATACAGAAGTAATGAAAGCAAAAACAAAAGCGAAGGAAATGTAGAAATAGGGAACTGAACAAAGAAACGAAAATGTACCGACGGGAGGGAACACGAATGTCAGAGTTTTCAATCGTCTACACAGCGCTTTTACTAAGGTAGAAAAAAAAGGCAAGGAAAAAAAAGAAAGACGAAAATGAAGGAAAAGAGGCACGTCGCCTTGGCCAATTTTGCACGAAGCAACGGCAGCGGTTTCTCCCCCGCTTGCAAGCATCGGCAAACCTTTGAATGCGCCTACTTATACAGGGCCTGTTTAGCCAACTTGCGAAAGTAAGCATAGCCTGTTTTTGTGCAAGTATAGGGAAGTTTTCTCCCTTATTTTCCTTTCCCCAAAGTTTAAGTCCTACCGGGATCGCGCACATTCTTTAATAGATGTTCATTTTGCACCTGAAGGCATGCTGGCTCGTTAGTTGAAGGTTAAAGGTTAAAGAAGTGTGTGAATATTCGAAATTTCCAAAACGAGTATAGAAAGTTTGGAAGACGCTTAAGCTTTGCCATTGAGTGGAACACAATGGCATTCAAAGATCCCTGACTGCTTTTCAAGCGTCCAGGCAACTGCGCACTATGTAACCGTGAAGTTTACCGGGAGACGCTGTCGGCGAACGCTATGCACGAAGGCCAGCTTTCTGGTAGAAATGCGGCCTCTGCAGTGTGTTTAAATCCGTAACGAGTTAAGCACGTAACCAATTCCATGAAGAATATTGTTGCAGACGTTCCGCATTGTAGTTACCCAAATGTATCGCACATAGCATAGAAAGAACATACGACAACTGATCTACAGAACACCTTCAGGAGCGCTCGTATTTCCCATTACTCCCACTAGTATTACGCGCACGTAAAATAGGGGATAAAAATGTCTTTGCGTAGCACAGCATAAGTTGGCATAAGAATATTAGTTCTGGCTGTTCAATGACATTTGGCTTTTTATCCAAAGGCTATTGTTGTAGGTGGCCCAGTGGATCTGGAAATGCTTACTTCTCATTTTCCTAAGTTCTCTACCGTTATTGTGCTTCGCGATCAAGTCGCAAGCGTCAGAATAGCAAATGAGAGTTGTACAGGAAGCGAAGCTGAATACTGCATTGGGACTGCGGAAAGGAAACCCAACCTAAATATGCTGAAAACAGGCAAAAAACAGCAACATTATGTCGAGAAATCCATAATACCAATGAGTGCGGCCATGCAGATATTTATTCGAGGGTAGAATTCATGTGGATATATCTCAATGCACGTCACATGATAACTAGCAGTGACATTATCAGAAAAAACGGAGTGCGATCGTGCAGAACTAGTTGCAGCACGTAAAGGCTACGCGCTCTAAAGTCTCCAAAAACAAAAAAAAAAGGAAGCATGAGCCGCCATTGGGCGTCGGACACTCTTACAAAATGTTAAGCTTCAAAATTGGAATAGAAACCGATGTGTGGAAAGTCTCTACTTATGCAGAAGACTAAAGACTGTGTGCGGGCCACACTAATAAAAAAAAAGTGCGCCGAAGGTCAACTCGACGATGGCATTAAAAAGGCCAATACAGAAGGGCGAATAAGCAAGAATTACACAAGGTTTTGAAAGAGAAAGAATTTAAATTGAGTTATCTTAGGAGCAATTCGAATCCTAAAGGTATACTGTCACAAGAACCCTCCCCCACCCACCTCCCAAGTTTTGCAAGAAAAAAAAAATGAAAAGCCTGAGGTGTTTCCTTTTCAGGCAACAAAATTTGCACGGCTACATTTGGAGAACTTGAGACTTATTTCACTCACGTCCTGTGTGGGCAAACTCATGGGGCACGTTGTGCTAACGAGACGGACCAATTATCTCCATGATAACGACGTTCTCCCCCCTACAATGTTGGGCTTCCGGAGAAATTTGTCTACACGAGATGCAACGCTCCAACATAAACATCAAATTATAGATAACATAAGTCGGAACACCAAAGTCAACCCAAGATTGTACCTAAAGAAAGCTTTTGACAGCGCTACCCACACAACCATACTAAATAGAATAAATGAGCTAGGCCTACGCCGGCGAGTATACAGTTAGATACGAGACTTCCTTCCCTACAGAAAGGCACACATTAAGATAGGAGACCTTAACTCCGAGGAACTAGAGATCGGAAGCGCAGGTACGCCCCAAGGTTCCGCAATATCACTGATGCTGTTTTACCTGGCTCTTTTCGGATTACCAGCAAAGCTACAGGAAATCTATGGCCTCAGTCATACCATCTACGCTGACGATATCACCCTCTGGGTGAGTGATGGCAACAATGGAGAGGTGTAAAACACATTACAACGTGCAAGAGAAGCAGTTGAACAATAGCTAGCAGGAACCGGACTGGCGTGTTCGGCAGAGAAATCTGAGCTCCTCATTTATGTACCATCGTGGCGTTGCTGAAAACCACGCAACTATATGAGGAATGAAACAATCCGCAAATTCACCTAACTATGGCAGATGGTAGGCCCATACCCAACGTTAACAATATCAGAGTATTGGGCTTCCTCATTGAAAGTAAGGACTACAATGGAGAGACCATACGCAAATGAGAGAATGTAACATCTCAAATTATGCAGCGACTTAAACGTATAGCCAACAAATACAGTGGAATCAAAGAAGGCAATCTGCTTAGTCTAGTCGAAGCGTTCGTAATAAGCAGGATAGTATACGTGGCATCGTACCTACGGTGGTACTCATCAGAAAATACAAATTAGACGGCTTAATCAGAAAAATCTACAAGCAAGTAATCCGACTCTCATTCACCACCAGCCATGATAGACTGCTCCAGCTCTAATTCTCCACAATACAATGCATGAGATAATCAAGGCACAACGAATAGTGCACTACGAACGCCTGTCCAAAACTAAAACAGGTAAGCAAATATTGGATCTCCTAGGTACAAGGTATCATACCCAACATGGCGTCAAAGTAGATATGCCCAGACATATCATAGACATGATAACCATCTCTCCAATACCCAAGAATAGGCATCCTGCCCACCATCAGGGTAGATGGGAAAGCAGAGCATGGCATATACAGAAGAAATACGGTAACATCAAGGACACCACTTTTGTAGACACATCTAGATACAGATACAAGCACGCCTACACAGCAGTGGTGATAAATTACCAGGGAAGACGCACGACTAACGCTACAGTCAACACACTACACGCAGGAACCGCAGAGGAAATAGCTATCGCGCCAGCTATAGCGCAAACAGAAACGGGCAAAATGATCAGTGATTCCCAGGCGCTCATACGGAACTTCGCCTACGGTTGAATCTCCCCACAGGTACTAGGACTCCTAAAATTAGCTAATAACCACGACGAAAGTGTCGATCTCACCTGGACATCCGCTCACACACTACCAGACGTACCAATGAGGCGGTGCACCGCATCGCTGGAGAGCTTACGGACCAAGCCACGGTTAGCCCCGCCTCACCCACTACCTATGAGTGGGAGTGGGAAGATCGAATGACCATATTTCACGAAATTACACGACACCATAGACTGCAGAGGCGCACGTTCCCACCGCCGCATCCAAAATTAAGCGAAAGTTAGCCTGTCGAATGGCGGCAGTTACAGCCAGGTACTATCCGAGTCCAGCTATCCTGCACCTAATAAACCCAGATTCGTACACGACTAACAAGTGCAGACGTTGAGACTGCAGAGCCACCCTGGAGCATATCCTATGGGAATGTAGAGATATATTACGGGATAACGGTGATGCAGCATCAAACAGTGACAGCGTCTGCGCGCATTGGGAGTCTGCGTTGCTCAGCTTGGACCTGCAGCACCAACTCTGGGCCATCCAGCGAACCGAGGAAGCCGCCAAGGGCCAGAAACCGTTGGCGGAAACCTAGGCGGGGTCCAGGCCCACCCCAACAAATCCCCGGATACTGAATAAAGTCATTTCAATGACAGAATAATATTTTTCCTTCAATATATCTTCACGTTTGGTTAGCACATGTATGGGTCGTTCTCAGGTTCTGTTTTAGCCGTGTCTTAATATTCAGTAAAATATTCCTTAACAGGTTCGGCTAAGAAAGAAAATGAAGGTTCGTTTGAAGAAAACTGAGTTTTTATCTTGCTTTCACGCGACAGTGTTTGTCAATATTTTGTTGTGCTAATTACACTTTCACGGCATTCTGTTAACAATCTTGGATTGATTGCCTCGATACGCCGAGTAGATAGCTCGCGACGTGGTAAGCTGCTGCGCACGAAGAACAAAAATGGACGATGAAGAAAATGAAATTTCGCAACAAAAAAAGGCACCTAGAAAAAGAAGGCACTCAAATGGAGGAATTCCCCTTTTTCCTCAGCACTTCCTTGCGAGCTACACGACCTTGCACACCCGCCGATCTTAACGCGAATGTTTTTATGCTAGCAGATAAGGAAACGTCAAATTTAAATCACGCTTTAGCCTAACTGTTGGCTAGTAATAAACAACCGTTAAACGCGAATCACATTTTTGAGCTTGTGTTCTTGAGTAACTATTGCAATCACGCGCTTCACGATGCTCCCAATAGCTGAAGGCCGTGAAGCATTGTCGTATTAAGTAAGTATTGTAAGTATTGTCGTACCAGCGTCGTCATTCCAGCTTCGTCATCCGCCGCTTCGCACGCTGTTGCCGCACGTCACACTACCGTTTTAGATAGGTGCATTCTACTGTCACCATGTCACTGTCATCATACCGCCTTCGTCATTCCACTGAGGTGATTTCCCCTGATCATCCCATGGTATTAATCATAGAGTTTCTCACTGGTTCAATAAGCCTCACTGCTATTCATAGTGTGATATTACCACAAATGTTTCGAAACGACTGCAATATTTGTGCTCATTTTCATTCAGCACGCAATGACAATTGGTTCATCATGATCATCATGAACATGATCAGCCTATTTTATGTGCTGTTCAGGACCCAGCCGTCTTCCAGCGATATTCAATAAAACGTGTCTTGCATGAACTGATTCAATTTCCTGCGCTACCGGTTATCTGCTCTTCGTGTTAGATAGCATGGCAAACTAAATTTCTTCCTCCTAATCTCACATATTATGTAAGCTCTCCCCGTTTACTCCCTAATCCGCACCCTTGTCCTTCTGCCTGTTAACATTGCTCCTGTCATTCTTGTGCTTTATCGTTCTCTGGCGCGCAGTCAATCTTCATCCGAACCTCCTTTGATGATTTTCATGTTTATGTCCTTTACGTTGGTACATGTAGAATTCAGTTATTGTATGTTTTGATATATTGTATGTTTTGAAGTATTTCTGCTAGGCACATTGCCCTATTTTCACCACTGTGCAGAAATATACATTAAATTAAAAAATTAAATTATTGGGTTTTACGTGCCAAAACCACTTTCTGATTATGAAGCACGCCGATTATGAGGGGCTCCGGAAATTTAGACCACCTGGGGCTCTTTAACGTGCACCTAAATTTAAGTACACGGGTGTTTTCGCATTTCGCCCCCATCGAAATGCGGCCGCCATGGCCGGGATTCGATCCCGCGACCTTGTGCTCAGCAGCCTAACACCATAGCCACTGAGCAACCACGGCGGGTGAAATATACATTGTTTTGCCAACTATTTGCGTTAGCTTCCTGCCGAAGAGCGAAATTTTCGCTACTGCTCGTGAGAAAATTTATTCACCCGGAAGAAAAGATTGTGCTATAAATTTAGAGACACTAATGCTTTGCCTAAGCTTTAAATCATGATGTCATAATCTGCCATTGTGATTAGCATCCTTTACCTACTTTAGGCCCTTGAAGTCTCCGTGCATCCGTCCGTATTCACTCACGGTGATTTAGTGACGCGAGTTGCCTACTAGCTAGCGCGATTATTATCGTGACCGGGATGCCGTCGTGCTCATTCCACCGTCCTTATTCCAACTTTTTCATTCGACTGACGTCATTGCCGTCGTCGTCGCGTCATCGTCATCGCGCAGTCATTGTCACGTGATTGTCGTCAAGCCATCGTTTTACGGTATTGTCGTACCAGCGTCGTCATTCCAGCTTCGTCATCCGCCGCTTCGCACGCTGTTGCCGCACGTCACACTACCGTTTTAGATAGGTGCATTCTACTGTCACCATGTCACTGTCATCATACCGCCTTCGTCATTCCACCGAGGTGATTTCCCCTGATCATCCCATCGTATTAATCATAGAGTTTCTCACTACATTACCTAGAGGGAAATCTGGCACTGTTGCGCAGTGGTATGCATGGGAATGCCGGTATATTGTGGATTCGGATTGGCATCGTTCTCGTAGAGACAGGGCGCCTTGAAGACGCGCTTGGCAAGTACCGTTCCGTCTGTCACAATGATTCATTTTCTACTAGAACAGCACGTGAAAAGCTGTTTTAGCTTTATTATTACGCGAACACATGTTTTGTTTAACTATGAGAATTTGTTATTGTGTGTACGACTACGTGTTACGTAAAGATATCAGCGGGCCGCTAAAGTTAGAGGACAGACGACAAGGTTCGCGCTCGCTTTGAAAAAGTTGGTCGTCTGTTCTTGCTTTTCGTCCCTTCGTCATGCATCGTGGGTGAGTAAATATGTAGTATGCGTGAATGGAAACATTTTATGAAGATTTTACTTTGAGAACGCGTTATTTGCGTAGCCATATCCACGTTTTAGACGAAGCCTCTTACAACATCAGCCAACACGAGCCTCGCAGACACATATACCGTCATTCCCATGACGGCGCGGTGCCCCCTTAAGGAACTCCCATAGACGGTGGCGCCAGATTACCCTCTAGGTGTTATAGTGAGAAACTCTATGGTATGAATGCGGTCGCCATTCAACCGGGATTATGTCGACGTTGTCATTACAGCGGTGTCCTACCTTCATCGTCATCCGCTTTCCCTCGCGCCGTCGCCTTCACAAGGCCATCGCTCCCCCATGGTCAATATTTCATAGTTGTGATCCCATTGTTGTCATTCCGGCGTCAACGTCCCCCTCCCGTGGTTGTTTGATCGACGTAATTCATTCCGCGGCTGTCGCTCTGCCATTCGCCATACAGTCGTTGCCATGCTCTCATGGATATAGTTATCTTCATTTCATTTCATTTCATTTATTTGTTGTTTGAGACATACAGCTGTCTCAGGTGCTGCAGCAAAAGGCAGTATTCTTGCCTGACAAAGGCTGCAGCACCCAAGGCATGTTGACACTCTGAAGCAAACAGCAGCACAACAAGTGTTACAATTTTCGAAATATGATAATATGCTCACTTTGTTATGACGTTTGGTGAACAAACGTCATAACAAAGTGAGCCGTCCTTGGAAGCTGTGTGTGTCGCATGTAATCGAAGCAATGAATATCCCAGAACATTTCCCTCAAATTCTAAATGTCGCTGTCTTCATCATTATAGGGTGTTGTGGCAATGCTTGAAGGCTAGCGCATTGATGACGACAGTCAATGGGAGACGGGTTCTTTCAGAATTTTCGTTTCGCAATTTCCGCAACAATACGTCCAACTTCGTTGTTACGCTCGTTTCATGGGCATGTAATATTTTACTCCATCAATCGCTATATGCACATCTGGGTTTGTGTACTAGTTATCGCTCCACTTTTGTAACAAATACGCTTAGCTCCAGGCCCAAGAAACCATGTAGCACCATTGGGGATCTGTAGGTGCGCTTAGTCTAAAGAATGCAGATGCTCAGACAAGACTTCGTTCTCAAAAAACGACAAAGAAAAAAGAAAAATGCTCAGCTAGGTCAAGTATGAACGGTTTCTTGAATTCTGTCTAGAATGACAGGGATTTTTTTTAGCTTGGGAGATAATTTAACACTTACATCTTTCTTGTTCCTTCTTTCTGCACCTGTCTCCATCCCCGGTATTATTAAAAGAACTTCACACCAGAACCTTTCTTACATGCCTAAGAAAATTTTAAAAAGATTCGCCTGAACGTTATTACTAATTAATTTTATATACTACGCACTTCACCTGGCGGCGTCGATGAAAAAAAACGGAAATCTATTACAGTTATCTAATAGCTCATACAGTTTCAAGAGATACTTGACCATGGATGTCATGTTAAATATGCGCCCACACTCAATACGGAAGTGTGGCCAAAAATTATCACAACTTAAGGCAGCAGAAGTCATAGAAATATTGGTTTAATTTATTTACAATGACCACATCCAGAGTCCAAACCAGCAATCATCAGAAATCACAACGCTTCAAACAGTCTCCTTAAAAATGTGCTCTTGTCGACAGGAAGCAGGAAATTATTATCGCCACGTTTTGCATCTAAGCACCGCCATGAAACCCGCCGAATGCGCGACACTGAAGAAAAAAAAAATGATGATTGCAAGAACATCACAAATTGTATTTAGGACCCTACCTTGGCACGTCATCCTTCCTCTTTTGGCGTGATCCTGAGAATTTGGGATCTTTTAAATACTGACTCTGCGCGTATCACTCGCATCGTTTATTCATAGCCGCTGGGACGTTTACTTATTTATCGAGCATTTTTCGTGATGCAGGCGATCGAAAGCAATTGCGGAGCGATCTCCGGCACGTAGCAGTCTAGTGGGCTGGACACGCATCGGGGCCGTACGCTGCGTGGTACATATTTTGTTGTTTCGTTCCAGGCGATGTGATCTTGATGCTGCGTTTCGGTGTTTTCTCTCATTTTTCTCATAGTGTGACCGCATAATCGAATGCTCTGCGTGGTTGCAAAACTTTCCGTTGCACAACAGTACGACGTTCTCGATCAATACAATTTTCGAATATTTATACGATTCCTCTCAATAGAGACCACTGATTCATATTTTGTTTGTATGCATAGCCAATGCGGGTTTTTCTGGTTCAGTGTACTGCTTGCAGCTGAATTCGGTGAAGCACTCGGAACACTAAATGACGTGGTCGTGAAATCAGGTTATGAATGTTTATATCGGACAGCAGCGCGAGGTAATCATGTGTCTGATTACGTTTATGCTCAAGTCCGGCATCAACAGTATTTGTTTCCCGCGGTGTTCGCACTGCCACAACTGTCAGGAGAGGCAGTCCTACTATTAGGACTATTACGTGGCACTAGGTCCCAAATAAGGCGAGAAAATCTTTATTATAAGTGTTGGTGCGAAGTGTTTCCATCCCGCAGGTGACCCGATCAGGAAACATAAAAAGCATAATAGAGGAAACGGTCTTCCTGACATCATGGCTCTTTCTGGCGAAAACCTACGTTAAAGTGTTTCTCTCATTCACAGGAAACATTTATTACTGGAGTGTGCGCCAGACATAGCGTCAAGCAATCAGTATCACCGTCATGTTAATTGAGGTGTCTCTAAGCAATGTGTATCTAACTGAGCAGTGTCTCTAAGCCCAGCTAGCCGCAAAGACAGCCTCAAATGTCAAAAAGCGGGGCGCGGTTCTTCGGCGAATATCACAATACAATTACGCGTCCATATACACACCGAGAATCGGTAAGAAAATCACGTTCCGAATATCCTATGTTTCTTCTATCCCCTATCTCAAAAGATAGATAGACTATCCCCCAAAAGATAGTCAGTTGTCACTACATTGCAATGAATGCGGCTGCAAGCCATCCTTCGAAGGTGTAACCTATCTGTCAAAATATCGTGATGACCGCGCACGCCTTATATCCGAAGCCTTCCACATTCACGTTAGTGGTGATGCATGTGTAAGCCTCCCGTCCATTTTTCTCCTTCCAAAGGAGATTGCCTTCTTATCACATTAATTGCATTCCCCCTGCGCATGCCCTATCCTGTAGATTCTGTGGTTTCAGATAGCGACGGAGCATATATATGCTGACTGACGGAATAAACACACTTTGGTTGTTAGTCAGCGCCGTTGTCTGTGTCCCTTCACTCGTCCCGTCGTTTAGCGCTGTTTTCATTGCTCGTAATCATGAACCAACCAGCCCAAATGCGTACTCTTTTGCAGTTTATTCCTGGATAAGTCAAAGGTTGCTCGCTCATAAGACGTCTCGCTAACCACATCATTCAGCTGGGTTGATCTGGCTGCCTAGCTCACCGTGTCGTATACCATCATTGCAGCGGTGGACTCTGTATAGTCCGCGCTGAGACTACGTTCCATTAGTCTAAGCAGGTGCGATGTGCTTCTGAAATATGAAGTTGGCCATGTCCGGCCTGCGTGGTGTGCAAGCGTCATCACAGGGTGCGCGCCTTTAACGAACGCAGCCTGAACAAAGAGCACTCTTTCTTTGCCCTCCTTTTCATCCTTTCTGTGCTTGTTGTATGCTTCTCATAAGCCGGATGTGTCAGGCTTTGCCTTTCGTCTATATTTTGCGTGTAGGCGGGTGGGGCGAGGGCGGTGCCGTGGAACGAAACTATTGGGCCTATGGTGGCGATAATTTCTACTATGTATTTCAGTATTAGTAAACGTCTCCCTTGCTGCAAATCACTTTTACTTCACCAGTTTGTATCGCAGGAGTCAGCCCGCGGCGGTGGCATTTAGCGGTTATGGTGTTGCGCTGCTAAGCGCGAGATCGAGGGATCAAATGCCGGCCGTGGTGGCCTATTTCGATGGGGACGAAATGCCAAAACGCCCATGTGTCATGCATTGGGGGCACGGTATAGATCCCCTGATGGTGAAAATATTCTGGAGTCCCCCACTATGGCGTGCCTCATAATGAAGACACTGCCCCTAAAACCACAGCATTCATTCTTTCGCAGAAGTTACAAACTATGATACCTCAGTGGCTATGGCACGGCGTTGCTCTCCACAAAGTCCCAAGTTCAGTCCTAGCAGTAGACTCCTTATTGAAATGGCGGTATAATACAATAACCCTCGTGTACCTATCATCGAGTGCGCGTTAAGTTACCACAGGTGGTCAAAATTAACCTGGAGCCCTTCCGCCCCCGCGGAGGATGGCACTCCTCAAAATCAGATCCTGGTTGTAGGAAGCAAAACCACCGAATTCATGTTTCGTTACAAAATCGAAGGATGTGAATCAACGATAGTAGTATCTGACTTTATAATATGAAATCGCACAGTCACATCACATAGTTTTAGTCCCGGCACCTTTGATTGTTTGTCAGTCCGGGGTGTGACACCATGTACCAGGGCCGAGCGGTGGTAACACTGACCGCACGCGCAGAGTGGATTTTTCTGCTACGATTCTTGCGCAAATTTTTACGAGGCACTCTTAGAACAATGGGCATAAGATCAGATGGCCGGTGATGCGCAAAGTGATCTACCGCTGCTACAAATCCCCACTGTAACCGATACCATTCGATAGAGTGGGACACCTGCGGGATTTGTTTTCAATGGAGCAAGCGCAGCCAGGAAGGGATGTGGCATGTGCTTCAGTGGGTAGAGCAACTGTGCCACTCTCGGCAATTCCTGCCATTGGTCTTGCCACTGGGTAATCAGAAGTGGTTGCTCCCCCAATACGTCGAAAACAATCAATGCTGCCAAAATTCACTAATTTCTTGTAAAATGTAGTATTCACTTCCTCATGACCTTACTTGATGAAGTTACTACAAGCGCCGTTGTTTCGCACAAGTTCATTCCAAGAAGTAAAGGAGTGAAGTAAGAGGAATGTGCAGCAAAGGAAGTGTTTTACGATTCATGAGATATCTAGGGTGTATTTACTTCAGCTGCTAGTGGACGCGGGAGACGTGGGACTACTCACTGGCTCAGCATTCCAGTGAGACAGTGCGTGAGCTTTGCGAGGTGCTCTGGGGACTGTACTCAAGCAATTTGACGTCGCTATTATTGTGGAACTCCTGTACCGAAGCGTACGTGCTCGGCAAGCGGCTGTCAATTGGCGATGTTCGTGTGAAACCGCAACTGATGTAACAATCCCAAGCGGACCGTTACGGAGAGCCAACTATTCTCCACAAGGAGCGAACTTCCTCCCGTGAGAATAGCGTCGACTGCTGCTTCCCGATTTCCTACTGATGGTGCAGAAGAGAAGGCGCAACTTGAGGGGCGGAGTCGTGCGAGATGACGCGTAAATATGGGGGAATGTTGCGAGCGGCTCCACCATACCGACTGGCCGGGATAAGTTCAGTGAATGCCCTCGTCTAGTGACCTAGCGAAGACGAGTGCTCAAAAGTGCACATCTTGGGTGCTGTGTGCGGCGTCTGCTCCGACATGTATGCTATACTGATATGTATTCTACTTCGATTCAGTCATGTACACTATTCAGACGTAGTGTGCTGCGAAGACCCCGAAGCCAGTTATAAAAATGTAAAACAAACCCATTCGTTTCCTTCAACCTCCCGAGCTCATCACTTCACCAACAAGCGACTCTCAGCGAGAGATGGGCGACAGCGTGGGCCCGTTTAGCCACCTTAGAACGAAGCCACAGTATAGTACAGGAGAGCTAACACCTTCTAGATGCTGCGCAGCGTGCGCAAGCAATTGTCGGCGTTATTCCCGACTCTGAATCCCGAAACCCAAATGCAGATTCCAACGCTTCCCATTAGAATCCATATACCACGAAATTGGCCTTCACCGGGACTAAGACGGTTTCGATTGTCTAGAACAAGAAATGAACATGCACGGCGGTGAATAGTGCGTGGTCAAAACAAAAAGAAATTGCTGGCAATCCCGTATTCGAGAGTACATGTAAGCGTGAAATGGGTACCGGCAAAGCAGATTGGTTGGAGATGATACTAGCCACAATCTTCAAATGGGTGTAGTGCGCGTTCGCAATGGCCCACCCCACCGCACTCCGCCACACCAAATCGCACCTCGTGATACTGTGCACTGGTCCACGTAGATACTGCCCAGTTAGAAGAAGAAAACCGGCTCAAGGAGGCACGGCAAGAAGCCAAAGACGCAAGGAAGACAGCGCGCACTGCCCAGCTGGTAGAAGAAAATCGCACGAAGCAGGCACCACACAGCGTGGCGCCATCTTTCGAGGCGACGCAAAACCCGCGCCGCCAAACTCACGAACCGCTGGCGTTCAAAAGAGCACGGGAAACCTTTTTTAAGCGCAAAAAGATGACATTGAAGTGTATGGAGCCCTGTACCTGCCTGTTGAACGTTTCTATAAGAAAGGACAAATAAAATTTCAGCGTACTAGAAGTCACAGCTTGAGTGATATTGTGAACAAGTATTAGCAGGTCGTCGGAAACAATGTCTTTATAACTCGGTTGGACAGTAACTTGCGTATGTAATGCGGTTCTCTACCATAGGTCGGGGGCCAGAGGTCACATTTTCTTAAGTTTTGACTGGTTGCTCGGAGGATGCCGTTTTGTTCTCGCATCTTGCCCGGACGTTTTCGTTTGAGTGGCTCGATAACGGCTCTCGCTTCTGGCTCAAAGTTTCTTCAATGTCGCCCACAACAGGAGCTAAAAGCATTTCATGGACCAAAACTCAAATAAACACAAGGCAAAACAACGTATAGGTTAAACAGAGCGAAATTATATGAGCGGGTTATGGCACCTTTCAGAGTTGCCCAGAAGCTACCCAGGACTTCATTAAAAGTTCAATATATCCAGGAAAATTCCTTCGTTACATGCGAAAACTTATAAATGCGTCCCTATATCTCAGCTTAGTGCTTATGTGCCGTTTATTATACCATGTTTCCAGCGTAGCTTGTGCCAAAACTTATAAAAATATGCGAGTGCTACGCAGATTGACTGAACCAAGGTTACGTTGTTTTCAGTTGCTTGGAGCAAGACAAAGTATGGTTTTGGCATCATGACCACCTATTTAGTTCTCAGTAAACAGGTTCGCAACTGTTATACTAGGAACATAAGTGTCAACGAGAAAAATGCAGACAAACCTTGAGAACTCCCGATCTAGCTGTTTGTTACTTATTACGAGCTACATAAGCTTTTTCCAAGCTTGAAAAAAGTACATGAAATGCGAAAACCTAGCGCACGACCAGTCGTTAAGCGCTTTCTCGTTTCTTTCTTTCTTTCAGGCTTTGCAAAAAGAGTTAATTAGCTCATATTGAGCAACAGAGAAGCTAATAAGAAACGACAAATAACAGGGGAGCTATGATGACTAATAATGTATTCAGGAGAAATGCACTAAAATTGCCTAACGTACTCCAAGCGACGGCAAAGAAACATTTCTTAGTTCTGTCTAGCTACGTAGCACTTGCATATTTTAAAATTTTGGCACAAGTTACAGGGGACCAATATTACGTGTTTTTCCAAAATTAGCTTTGCCTGAAAGTGCATGTAAATGAAAGATCGTCAAATTATTGATTTCACTATGACAAATGTAATCAAATTATAAGCATTGGGTAATTTACTCTAAAATTGGGACGGCTTCTGTGTAAGTGAAACTTCATGAGCTCAGTAGAAGATGGGGCATTGAGAATCAATCGAGTGGCCAGCGCAAGCTACATCCGAGCAAAGAAGACAGCGTGCCTGTTGTGTTTACTGAAGCACGCACTATTTGGCAAAGGATGCTTTATTTTTTTTTACGTGAAACATCTTTCAACTTGGTCAGCATAGGGCGTCACTTGCTAAAACCACATGTGATGAAAGCACGTATTAATATTATACCAGATATATTTGCAATTGCAATACGCACGCTGTTTGCTTTGGTCTCAATGTGCAGCGGAATATAGCCTTTACTCGATTATGCTTGGATCGCCTGCACAGATAGCGCAACAAACAGACTGTCACGCACGCATGACGCAACTGTTACTAAATTTAGCCTCTTGTTTGGCGTTCATAAACTCATAGCTTTGCAGTGCGCTTGTCGATGTAAGCGCAAGTGGTGACATTTGAGAGAGCTCCCCTTTGCCATAACATGCATAATCCATCAAATCCAAATCTGTGCTCATAAGGAGTTATGGGACTCGCCAGTGCTAACTTTGCCGCAGAAATACGATGCCTGCTCGGCTACGGCGCCTGCGCGTTCGATACGTAGGGTTCAGAAGGGACGTGTAGAGACCCGGATGGCAAGACAGAGAGGTGTATATTCGCACCCTCCACCTTAGACCACAGGCGGGTCGTTCCACTACGAAAAGAGAGCGAACACGTTTGCGATGTTAGACGTTCGGACCCCACCCCCTAGAGGTATCATAAGCTACGCATGCAAGGTCTGTTGTGCGTGAAGAAATGCCGCATCCGTATTCCCTTAATTTCTGTACCACAGTGTCCCGTACACCCTAAGCAGCACGCACAAGATGTTTCACGTATACCCTACTGCGGCTGCATCCCAGTAAAATCAAGCCGATATTTTTTTTAGACAGAAGTATCATATGCCACATGAGGCTGAAATTACGGCGTCAGTTGTTGTGATCTGGTGGCACCAAAGCCTACCTGACCAATTGATGACGTCACGCCTACCCGGCGCTGGACCTTGCCCACTCCCAAAATTGGATTAAGGTGCATTAGTGTGGATTAAGGTGGATTAAAGTTGTGGGAGGCGGCGCGAAGAGGTAGCCGCCGTAGCCATGGTTTTGTTAGACCGGCCAGCCATTATTCCGCGGGATTTGTCATTTTTTTGTGGCTGTAATGCGGCTCAACTTGATTATTAACAAGACAGGTAATATGCCTTCCTGCGAATTATACTGCATGTCTCATAACGTTGCCAAAAGAAACACAGAAAATTTCGTTCATCGGTCTATCCAACGCATGTAACTTCACGAAACACAAAGCGCCACACAAAAGGGCTCTAAAACCACATTTAGGGTGAACGGATTCTTTATGCGAATACGTTTCGGCTTCGTTTCACAAGACGTGGGTGTTGTGACGTCACGACGGAGAAGGATGGCACGCAGGAGGAGAGCATCACGACGCTTTAACACTCGCTTCGGTTCACTCGGCCTTCTGCTAAGCTGCTCCTCTCCGCGAGGCGCGATGCAGCAGCATAATGCAGACGGCCGAACGAGACCCTGCGAAGACGTCACAATGTTCTGCTCTCAGGTGACCCCCTTCTGCGCCATGACGTCACAACCCACTGGAAAACACTTCTTAAAACAGCATTTCTTAGGAAACTGGTTCTTAAAAAAAACTCATGGAGTAATTTATTTAAGGCAGTATAATGGGATTGTGAGCATTTAGTCTACGGGTTTAAGCTCCAGGATCCTAATTTAAGGCAAGAAAGAAAATAAGGAAAAGTCGGGAACGTCAAGCCAGTACCCGTCGAAGCTGCGTGTTCGCTGTGTAGTACGATATTTTCTTTTGAAACTCCTAAAGCCAAATTTTTAGTGGGTTCGCAAAAATCTTATTATGTTTCTAGATTGCTTCTAGCGCTTCTTTACTGGAAGTACTGGTTTCGAGTGGGGAGGACAAGAGGGCCATCTACGATACATGTCATTATCGTGTAACTTAAAGATGTGCGCAGGAAGCAGAAGTAACAGACAAAAAACAATACCTGGCTTTTCCCATAGAAGGAGCTACTTTATTGTTGGTCTGACAACCATTTTGTTGAATTTGCCTTGTGCGTGGGCTCAGGTTAAGCCCCTTCGATTCTGCTGACAAGAGAGGACAAAAGCCGTTCTTCGCAATATTTAATTTCGAGTATACTCTAAGCTGACGTGGGCAGAATCGGTAATCGCATATTCTTACACCTATTCATGCGTTCGACATTTTGCAGTAATATCGCTGAAGCGTGCATAATTTTACCCTGCCGAGTTCGCAAAACACTTGCGCATATGTCGAGTCTTCTAAGGTTCGCAAAATCAGATCTCGCAGTCGTGACCGTGCGAGACAACGTTTTTATAACAAGCAAGGCTTAAATATTGAAGTTAGACATTGTGCGTTTCTTACAGTGTGTTTGCATTTGCCATTGTTTTCCAGTGTCGCTAAAACTAAACCTGAGCCAGTATTTCCTCAACTGGAGGGAGGAGAAAGCCACTTCTAAGAAAAACTGGTGGAATAAGCACTCCGAGGGGCAGGTCGTCCCTTCGAAGGCTAAAACAGCGTGCAAACCTTCTAAAGCTCGTGCGTTGAGGATGAACGGTGGGACACTGCGTTATGTGTTGCTTTCTCCTTTTCTTTTTTGTACTTCTTTCTACTTTAGGTGTCTTACACCACGCTGATCCTTATTCCGTCACATTCGTGTGAGTGTCACTATTGTTCTATATGTAAAAAAAAGAATGAAAAAAGCCTTTCCGTGCTCAGTTCTACTGACCAATGAACGAGTGCACGGACTCTAGGGTTAGGCAGAGTCAATCTGTCTTTAGCCTCTTAATCCAAAGGAATGTATTGCTAAATAAATCTACATAAAGGAACAACATTTAAAAATATAGATCATCTTGAAGTTCGTCGTGTGATCCGTCGTGTGGCTAGACAAGAATAGCGTTCGTCACAAACACCAAAACGTGCTTTCTCTGAGCAAACTGTCACAGTGTTTGGGATCCGTATACATTCAGATTTTGCAGCTGAGATCATCATGCAGACATTTTTCACCTCTTTGACAGCAACATTGAAGTTCACCTGCATATCGAATAAATTCTGGCGGGGATGGGATGGGTAGGTGGCACAATTTGCTACTAACTACTAACTCGAACTTAACTGAAATACTACAAAACGTGTACAGTGTCGCATAAAAGCTTAAGTTGCAAAAAATTACCACGTGGTTTCTATCAATCACGTCGTATCTACAACCTCGACTCTTCCGCATGGTGTCTTTCACGAGCTTTTTTGCATTTAAAACAATAGTGATACTCACAAATGCGAGGAAATAAGGATCAGCCTAGCGTAACGCACTTCAAGCAGTAAAAAATACAGAAAAAAAGCAACACATAACACAGTGTCCTACCATTGATCCTCAACAGAAACGTACTCACGCAAAAAGCAGCCCACATTACATAACAAAAAAAAAACAGCACAACATAGATTACGGAAACGACAAATTACACCATATTGCGATATTGACAAGTATGCAGAGGATTTACGACAACAAGAGGGGGCAACTGGAAGTAACAAATGCAGCAAACCACTTGTAACAACATAATCATAGGCAAACACTAAAACGTAATTATTATTTGGCAGGTTATTTAGGGCGCAGAATCAGATTATCACTTTTTTAACGAATGTGAGAGCCGCCCTGTTGAACAATTTCTCAAATGTATCTGTTATTGGCGTAGAATGTTATGTATTTGGTGGGATAATGATTCGTATTCGTATATGGTGCAGAGAAACTTTGTTGCAAATTAGTTGTGTCGAAAATCATAAGGAGCATTAGTAAGGTAGCAATGTGATTTATACCTGTTCGGGTCATCTGCCAGTACATTGCTGATCTAAATGGCGAGTTTGGGTTTGTAAAGCGGTGCAACAGCTTTTTTTTTTTTCAATGTAAACTTGGAAACCAAATGGCGGAGCTTGATCAGTTGGTTGTCGACTTTCAATACAACTATCAGATTCCTTCTGTAGAAATATTAACCTCTCTATGTTCCTTAATAAAGTCGTACCCCAGGTTAGAAGACATGGATGGAGATGATGAGAATGAACTAGTCCGCTAACATCCTTTCTCAGCGTAAAGCATTGGCGTTCCAATACCACAGAACCGTCCGACTGGATATCGCACCCACTACACACTAAACGTAACTGGTCCTGCACGAACGATTTCTAAAAAAAAATGTTAGGACGCATGCATGACACGGTCCCGTTCCGATTCTACGTGTCTCATCATGGCGTAACGAAGGCACCCCCGCTTCGCGCTTATCAGCAATTGCGCACTCACTGTCCAATCCATTAGCTGCTCATCGATCGACTGTGCTCCGCTTCGCGTTTTCTGGCCGAAATGCTCACTGCGCTATTGGATGCTCATCGCTGCCACTCATCGCTCCTCCAGCATACTCGCTTAGGGGCTAGCGCGCGCAAGCGCTCTAAACCACCTTTCAATGTGTATATTCTTTATTCTTTATTCAAGAATTACCCCGCATTGCCCGAAGGCGTTATAGCAGGGGGGTTACAGGAGGGAAAAAAACAAATCTTCATTCGTACAGCACACTTGCTCTTCACACAGCCGATTCCACTCCACAATAGTTTTCACAAAAAGGAATCCGCAAACAAGTGCGTCCTGGCACGGTATTCGAGGATTTTAAGTGAATGGTCATTACGCCTAGAAATATAATGTGGTTCTTTCAAGTAGCTTTTACTGCTAATTCCAGTCTTATTATTAAATATGAGGTATAAAAACTTCAGTCTCAACTTTTTCCGCCGAGAGGAAAGCAGCTCCCAATTCAATTCAAGTTTCATTTCAGTACAACTTTCTCTCCGCCCAAACCGCCCCAGGACGAACCTAGCAGCTCGGTTTTGAATTCTTTCCAGCTTATCAATCAAGTTTTTCTGCACGGGGTCCCAGACGGCACAGGCGTATTCCAAAATTGGTCTAACACATGTTAGGTAAGCAGTTTTCTTTAGGTTCGGCTGTGAACATTTCAAGTTCCTCTGAATAAAATTGAGTGCCCTACCAGCTTTTACAATCACGTCATCTACATGAGCAGACCATGAACAGTCGGATGAGAGCGTCACACCTAGATACTTGTATATAGGTTCGTTTTTTATCAGGGTATTATTTATCTGGTAAAGATTTACAATCCGCTTCTTCTTTCTTGTAAAACATACATGAACACACTTTTTTAAATTCAAATTCATCTTCCATGTGGAACACCAAGTATTAATACATTCTAAGTCAGATTGTAACATGGCAGCATCTTGTTCACTCTTAATCTTCCTATAAACAACACAATCGTCGGCAAACAACCGTATACATGAAGAAATACCAACAGAAATATCATTTTTATCACAAGCAAAGTACTTGTGCTTAATGAATGAAATTAAGAAACGATTACTTAATGGAAATTAAAGTGGATGAAAAACAACTTGCCGCAGGTGGGAACGAAACGCACCGCGGCGCCGTTTCCCCATCCACTTTCTTGGGTATTTATGCGTCCTAGTAGAACCCTGGGAGGGTTAGCCAGCGCCACCACTCACAGACCTTGGCGGCGGACGTGGAACGTCCTTCTTGCCGCAGGCGTCACGAGAACGTGATCTTTTCGGGTGAAGGCAACTGGTCAGTAAACCCACATATGCTACCTGAAGGCATCAATGTTGCCGGATTCGAGACCCTCGTTATGTAATAAACGAGAAGAAAGGGGGTTAACTGAAGGGCCCGATTCTTATTAGTCATATCATAAGAAGCCAACAAACACTGTCACCAAGGACAACATAGGGGAAATTACTTGTGCTTAATGAATGAAATGAAGAAACGATAACTCAATGGAAACTAAAGTGGATGAAAAAACTTGCCGCCGGTGGGAACCGAAATGCGAAATGCGAAGGTTTTCGGTTCGGTTCCCACCTGCGGCAAGCTGTTTTTTCATCCACTTTAGTTTCCATTAAGCTATCGTTTCTTCATTTCATTCATTAAGCACAAGTAATTTCCCCTATGTTGTCCTTGGGGACAGTGTTTGTTGGCATCTTATGATATGACTAATAAAAATCGGGACCCTCGGTTAACCCCCTTTCTTCTCGTTTCTTTCAATGTGTATGGAAGACGTTGCAGCTTCGTCGAATGCCTCTTCAGTTCAAGTCAATTTCACACTCAGCAGATGTTACGACCCCGGTTTGGGGCGGAGCTTGAGTCTGCGCTCAGCATAATGTGCCCCTGGTTGTCTCAGGCAGCCTGACTTTGCTCTGTTACCGGGACCAGCTCAAGGTGCAAGATAGCAGCCGGAAAATGCGAGAGGTGAACGGTGCCAACAAGCCAAATCTCAGCACCACATCGCCAATAAGAATATACCATTCTGGGCCCATGCGTATACCGCGCCATCTTCCACTGGCAATGCTAACTTCTGCGCAAAATTTGCGCGGCGGGGCCGCAAACACCACCAAAGTCCAAGTGATTTTTGGTTCAATTAACTCGATCGCTTCTATGGCAAGTTGTATGCCTCGGCTCCTAGATGAGGTTAGAGACGGCAGCGTGTCCTTGAGAAGAAATGCCGGTTCCTTCTGCTATATGTATTGAGAGAAATCAGATGCCACTGAAATACTGAGAAATTGCAGATTCTGTTGTTATTATTATTATTATATGCTTTGCTGCAATTTGCACAATCGCACAGGCTGCACATAGGATCCTGTACGATTAATGCACTATCCGCGGCTTGTCAAACAATAAGCAGGATATGTAAGGCATTCCCTCTCATAGAGTCTGTAAAGTGGTAGTTTGTACAAACTGCCAATGACGACGACTTGGCACGCGTTTTAAGCGCCTGCACGTGTTGTGACGCCCGACGAGTCCAACTCGAATCTGCTTTACATTTACTCGGTGGCTCCTTACGTTGGAAAGCACGCACTTTGACTTTGGATCAGCGCCGGCAGTGCTATTCACGCAACAAAGGCGCTCTTGCCACCCTCAGAAAAACTGACCTGGACAAGACACTTTAGTCAGCTGTCACGGTCTCCGCTATTGCATACTGTGTGCGTGTGTAAAAAAATATGAATGCATCATTTCTCAGGGAGCCATCGTCACCTCAAGTAACACGCTAAGCGTACGGTTAGAGGAACATCGCCAGCGTACATTACATAATGTTTCGCGCAGCTTCTCTCTGTCCTTGTCCGCGGGGCGTTTTTGTTTCGAATTTGCTTGCCAAACGGCTAAGACGACACGTGCAACTCAAAGTAAGCGCTGCTGTAGCACTGCCGAGCGAATGCACGAAGGTTACTCACAATTCTCAATCAGCACTGTCGTATAGTGCACGAGAATAGCCTGATGGAAAAACGTCAGGTGTTTGTGAGCGTCACATGCATGTATTACCAAAATCAAGAAAAGAAACAGAAAATGCGAGCACCACCTATTCGCCTGTGCAAAGCGACCTTGCTATTATTCAAATGCTCCGCTTTGTGACTAACGAACGTAGAGGATTGGCTCATTGTCTAGCTCTTATGCTGTTATTTACAGTGAAAGGACAGGTGAACGGAAATATATATATATATATATATATATATATATATATATATATATATATATATATATATATATATATATATATATATATATATATATATATATATATATATATACACGTTTATGATTGCGAGGTATGTTGAAAAACGGAAAAGAAAACAGGCAGAGCCTCAATTGTAATTCCAGCATTAGAGCTTTTGGTATATGGCCCTCGAAGTTAAAATTGCGTATTTAGCGTGAATAACATGGAGCCCGCCGATAAGTATCTTTATCGCTCTATTTCAAGCATTTGCCTGTTGAAACAAATGCAATAGAAATGATGCATTCTTTTTACAAATGAGCGTGTCACGCACTTTCGCAAGGGCTCTGGCTGAGCTGGGACTGCTCCAATATTTCACATCCATTAATTCGCAGGGCACTCGAGACACTGTGGAGGCGGTGGAAACGGCGCGTCTAACATGACTGAGTGTTAGCGTACCATCGTAATCACGCTCAAGCAAGGATTTGCGTTATCCCGGGATAGAGCGCAATAATAATGACAAAGCACGCGTACTTGACAATGTGTAGCTCTTATCTGCATCTCGGGACTTTGTCCCTTAGCTGCGAACTCAAAGTTTCGCTTTTGTTTGATCCTTTCTCTTTATTTCAAATTTCGCTTTTCTTTTCTTGGTATTCGTATTTACATGTGCGCACCTGACCAAAACAGTCAGTGGGAAACTAGCGTTCGTCCGTGTCTGTTCACTGCCATTTCGATGTTTTATTGAGCGCTATATTATCGGTCGTGGAGCACAACAGCAGCCATTCGAAACTTGCGCTTTGCTCGTTTATTATTCCTAGCAAAAAATTCCTGCCGTCAAACTGAACTGGAAATGTCTTTTTACGCATGCTGTGTGAATTTATACGAAGAGGGTTGCAATGTAGTGGCAAGGAAATCCACAAGGCCGAGAAAACGTAGCACGAAATCAATGGCAAAAAAAAATTGAAATCACTCCTTTAGCGCTATTATGTCAGAGTACGTTTGTGACTCCGCATGTTTATAGCAGCAATAAAAGTGACAGTCGCTGTCAAAGCACATGACAACCTAGCGCAAATGTTTTCTGCAACGATCTTAACAATTCTAATAAAATTATGGGATTGATTTCGACGCAGATTATTATATATAATTACAAACGTAATTGGACATCCTCACGCGCTAAGCTAATATATGACTCGGGAGAAAAGAGGTTACGCTGCTACCACGTATATCGATACGGTCAGAAGAATTTCCGATCACGATGAGTCATCGATCTCACCGAGATGAATCGAAGTCCGACAGTTCTTTTATGACCCATGCCGAGTGAAGCAAAGAACAGCACTACCAAAACTAGACCGAGGATTTCGGGATGTGCGATTGTCTGCGCTAGGACGGAAAAAAGGGGGACACGGGAAATCCATATTGGGAACATGGCTTTACCTATCTGTAATATCGGTAACGACGATGTATTTCTTCTTTCTTCGTTAGGATCCTCTGTCACACGGTGTGGGGATTACGCTTCTTTCTCGGTGTATTCATATGCTTTTTTTTCCCTAGAGATCGTCTATGTATGAGGAAAGACACATGTGCAACGAGAATGTTAGAAAGGAAAGTTACTATGGGAAAGGCATACTTTTTTTAAATGCCAAGGAAACTTTATTGCCTGTAGAATGCACGAAACTGAATATGTTACTTAAATTGTCAAAAAGTGAACCCTCTCGAATGGACCTAAACATATTTGGTATATCGAGACCTATGAGCGTAGTTTGCTAGAGCGTGGTGAGAAAAAAAAAACTAATATCTGCATACGGCTTGTTTTCTACCGCAAATACCAGCGTCCTATAATCTGGTACTGCTGAATTATACGCCATAAGATGTTATTTGCATGAGCAGTATAAAAATTCATTAGGTTTAAAGAGCTGTTGTGAAAAAGAAGGCGAGGAGACCCCATTATTGCTAGATCTCTAATAAGCATCTTTCTTTCTGCAGTTCTTAGCACCTTCACTTATTAAAAAAGGTACTCGTGAATCTGCGTGATTACAAAGCGGCGAATCTAAGCATAGTTGGTTTATATGCTGCTTTATTCTTTCACGAAATAACAAGCGCTAATTCGAGGTCGCGGGATTGAATCCCGGCCATGGCGGCCGCATTTTGGTTGGGCCGAAGTGCAAAAACACCCGTGTACTTGGATTTAGGTGCACGTTGAAGAACTCCAGCTGGTCAAAATTCTCGAAGTCCCTCAATACGGCGTGCCTCATAATCAGTCCGTGGTTTTAGCGCGCAAAACCCCATAATTTACAAGCACCAATTTTCGTTGCAAAACTGTTTAAGGAAAGCGCCAGCAGTCTCGAAACGTAGCAAGTCTGGTGCTACAGTGGCCATGTGGCAAGCCATGGCTTTTCCATGACACGAAGCCTACTTATAGCTATCGTTGTTAACGAGGCCGGTCTTGTGCGCATGCGTTGAAGGAGTGCCTCGCCGTACGAAGCGAAGACGAGGCGAAGGCTTCGGCAGCGGCACGCATGTAATCGTGGCGATAGTCCATCGCCTCAAAATCATTACGCGGGCATGACAGCTGTCTTACCCGCGTCGCAGTCCTTCCCGACGTCTCGTACGAGAGCAGTTCTCCGTGGTTGGCAGCTGCAAACTGCACTGAATGCGACACGCAATCGTTATCGGAATATGCTGCGCACTTCTGGTGAAAAATGTCGCACGAATGGAAGGAAGGGAACTGTATTGTACGCTGTGATGGGACATATTACTGTATCAGCAATTGCTTCAAGTAGTTGGATGAAGAAGTCACTGTGCAAGCAATGTCAAGAACTTGTGTCGTTTTACACACGCTCGCTTGGAGCTCTCAGGCTACAAAACAAAGGCAGCTTGGAGGCACTTTTGGTCAGACTGGAAGTAGCTTTTCAAGTTGACGCAAATATTTTCACCATTTTCGCTAGTGTGCTTTGAAGTTCAAATAAAGACTTCACCAAAATAAAGCCGATGGAAAGCGTGACGCTGGCGGCGATCTTTGTTTTTTATTCAACTACGCATGCCCAAAATACAGAGGTTGCGAGGCGCCTCAAATGGGCTTCCATCGAACTGATAGATGCAACGAGCAGCATCTGCTTTATTGTAAAGTCTTATTTTTTGTATATTGATGTTTCTTTTTTCGTAACGATACGGATGTCGATGAAATCCTAGAACATTATTCAAGCTGGTCATTCTTACCTTTTACAAATTTTTTAAAAATTTGCCTGTAGCAGATAGCATATTTTTTATCGCTGAGCTGGAATGTTCGAACAGGCAGACATTAGGAGCACGAGAAATGGAAACACATATTCAACCAATCGGGGGAAAATTGTTCATATCTTCTTAGTTAATTATTTTACGGCATATATTGCAATTTACGAATTGTAGACGGTGAGTTCCCAAGACTGATCGACGTGAAATGAATTTACAGAATGATATCAGTTTTCAGATATTTCCCAAGGCGTGGTACAAGTTACATGGGCGTTCCCGTTACGTTTGTGCATCAATGCATAAAGGAGTGTTTTGGTAAAAATGTAAGCGGAACAACAGTGCATTTTTACGGCGAGTTTTATGGCGCATGTCTCCAAACTGGTGTCATTCCGCAAATTAGTTCCAAGTGGATGCGCCTGACGACCCTCACCAGCTATAATTCGTAAGTTCCAATATATGCCATAATGTCATTACTTAAGAAATAATTTTTGGTAATTAGTTGAATGTGTTTCCAGTTCTTGTGCAAGTTTTTGTCCGCGTCTCTGAACAATCCAGCTCACGGAGCTCAAGGAACAATTTAACTCAAGGTTTTGGCACGCGAAACCCCATTATTTAATACACTATCGGCAACAGGTGATCTTTAAATATTCTATAAAAATAAACATGATCATCCTGTATCATTTCTTGTTCAGCACAGCCCCCCCCCCCCCCTCCTCGCGCTCTCACTCCGATGAGCTTGTTGTCACGCTTCGCCATATCTGAATGATCTGTCTCAGCAAATGCGCGGTTTTGTGAAACTCTTTTGCTCTCACCTTACCATTCTATTATTTCGCTTCATAACAGGAAGCAATTAAATGTAGACGTACGCACTAAAAATGAAACAGCAGGCTATAGAGATTGTCCAGCCGTAGCGTCGGAGAAGAAGCAACAAGATCTTCGGGAGCCGTTCGTTTTAAAATAGGAGTTACTGAAATGACGCTGCACGGCAGAATATGGCAACGTTTAAAAAAGAGACAAACGCTTTCCGATCGAACATCAAGCTTCAAGCTAGCGTTTGCTAAGTTCGATTGGACCGGTAGTTGAAAAAGCTAGCTAGAGAGGAATGAAGTCCTAGGTAACAAAATCTGGGAAAAAGATACGGAAAGGAGCAGCTGAAGGGGAACTCCATGAAGGAGTCCAACGAATATCGAATTTACTATTCCAATAATGTGCCAGAGGACATGAAATGTCAGTTGATTCGTTTGAATGACTGGTCAAAACAACTCCCGTGCTATTACGATCTGCTTAAAAAGAAGCGATACCAGAAAAGCTAAAAGAACAGAAAATTGTGAAGAAGAAAGAGCTCACGTCAGGAAAAGATTTCATTAGAAAAGCCAAAAAAGGGCAGCGAAGTTTCCAAAAATCGCTCAAAGGAGGTGAGCACGAGTTGATTTGTTGCAGAAAGTTGCACGGGTAGGGGAGGGGGGAGGAGGGAGGCAATCTAGTGCAACAACAGAGCCTGGAAAGAAAAGTGTCTTGGAATGCAGTGTTGGAAACTGTCTCTGACGTGGGTTCAGAACTTTGAGCGCACTAACATCGGCGAAATGAAGTTGCGAGAAACGATACGATGACAGCCGACGTAGTGCACGTGTACGTATTTGGGGCGGTTTTGACAGCCGCGAGAAGACATAGCGTTTGCATAAAGCCTGACAGAATGAGCTCAGAATTTTTCTGAGTGCATATAAGAAGCACGAAAAACCCGTGCATGGTGTCGTTACCAATGTTTCTTCGTCGCTCTGCATCCAGGTTCTGGATGCACAATTTTTTGTAGCTATTATTCTAGGAGCGATAGAAATGCAACTGTTTTTGTTTCTATTGCAGCAATGGAAGTGTCAACGCGTTCTGGTATTTGCTCAGGTTACCGGCGAACATCTATAAAATGTACTGCTGCAAAATAGATTACAAGGAGCAAGAGAATACATAGGAAGACAATACATCACAGGACAGTTCCCACGCATGCTAAATAACATGTAAAGACGAACTTATAGACAGTAATGTTGTTTACCATGTCCCCGAGGCTGTGATATGCTAAGAGAGAGAGGCTTTAATATACTATCGTATATTCGCGTTGATGCTTTAAGAGGAAGCGTTAGCTCGGGTGCTCCTATCTAAATACATGTAAAAGGAGAATTCGTTTTTCTCGGCAACCACTGCACCACATTTGACGAGGTTTGTTGCATCTAAATGAAAAGCCTAATATACAGTGACTGCTGATTTTGAATCCTGGATTTAGGTTGCGAATTTTTTAATAAATATTGGCGAAAAGTCCAAGATTTTCAGAAAACGAAACTGTCAACTTTACAACTCCGTAACTCATCAACAAAATACGATAATACAATTCTGTGAAATTCATTTAATAGTATATCCAAGTCCGACGATATATTACACACGAATCTAAAAAAAATTTGTAACATGGAAATACAGCTTTTGCAGAACCCTTGTAAACAATGTAACAAATTCACGTAATGTGTAAAATTACGTATAGAATTTGCCGGCTTTCAATGATATAATGGATGCCGTTCACAGAACCACGATATCTGTTCTTGATGCAGAGTTATGATTTTTCAAAATTTGTGCTTCTATTTTTTTCAAACTTCCGAATATTTGAAAATTCTTGTAACAACATTCACGCCCTAAATCGAAATTCCGCTTCCAACAGTCACTAGAATTTAACTTTCTCTCCCAAATGCAACAAATGTCGTTAAAATCGGTCCAGGGGTTATCTCAGGAAAACGTTTTTGTGTTATAAATGTATTTGAATAGGCCGCATCGGAGCTGGCCTCGAGCTAAAGCTTTCTCTTAAGCACGCACATTAGGCATGACGCCGGATTCCATCGCACCACCTCGCCTCACTTTCTGCTTCTAGGCTACACTCTGCATTCTGCGATAGTATTGCATCTCATCGTGCAGCGCTTCCCTGGAACTTCACGCCTCAACCAAGACCACCATTAACGTTGTGGTGCCTACGTCCCCTCGAAGCCCTCCTAACCATTCCTGGAATCTAAAAGAAAACACAGTCGTCATTTTAGCCCTACAACAAGCCACACTACTGCTCCTGCACGAGAAGCACAGCGTACGCTCACAAATTTACAAGGATGGTTGAGTTTCTTCTGCAAGCTCAGCAGGATCAGTGTTTGTTCGCGCGAAGTCCGCCACCGTAATATTCAAGACATCGCATTTTGCATCATCGACAGCCGCTGAACTCGCCCTCCTTTGTGCTGCTCTAGAATTCGTAATTGAAGAACCGCCACACGCACGGTCAATCTTCTCCGACCCCAAGGCTGCTCTCCAGTGCATTATGCCGCCAATCTGTCATGCGCCGAAGGAGCAACTAGTCATTGACAGCAGACTTCGTCACCACCACGCAATAGAGAAAAAAAAACACAGTATAGCATACCGGTGTATACCGGGCCATTGCGGTATCTACGGAAACGACCGTGCAGAGGACGTCACCCGATATGCTCATGATAGTCCCTACTGCGTAGCTATACTGTTACCGGGAACAGACGTAGCTGCAGGACCTCGCTCGCTCGCACGTAAACATAAACTTGAAAAGTGGAAGAGAGAGAGCGAGAACTCGACGGAATTTTTCAACGCTCGTCTCATCAACTTGGATCCGAATCTACGGCTCCGCCGTGCGTCAGGACTACCTAGCGCTGAGGAGACGCTTCTGTGCCACTTGTGGGTTGGCGTTGCCTTCACGAATGCGTGCTCATATCGGATCGGAATGGCCAACAGCCCAACAAGCGATCAATGTAGCTGCGAGGAAACAATCGCCCACCTTCTCTTTGAGTGTCCCCGCTTCAGTGCGCCCCGGAAATGACTTTCAAGAGAGCTACGTAGTCTTGACAAGCGCCCTTTATCGAAGGGAAAGGTCCTGGGACACTGGCCGAGACCGTCCTCAGCACAGAAAGCTTTGATAGCATTGTTGCGCTTCCTGCGGAGTACTTGTCTTAGAGACAGTCTGTAAGCAGTGCCGTATTCTCCTTTCCTTTTTCTCTTTTATTTTTGCTGTTCCTTTTCTTTCTTTTTGTAACATCTCTTGTCTATTATATTTTATTCCCCTTATCCCCTTTCCCCAGCACAGGGTAGCCAGCGGGTCTGAGAAGTGGATAACCCCTTTGTCATTCCATCTATTTTTTCTCCTATAATATACTATAGTTCCGTTCACACTGAGAATCTTCGCCTGAAAAATTGAAATAAACATAAGGTATCTGGTTGGTAGTTCGTCTGGCTGATAGCAAAAAGTAATATTGGGGGAAGCATGAATTATACTTTCAGTTGCAGCCTTTCTAGAAAGTATTCCAGGGCTCTTGCAGCTTTTAGCTTAGCTAACGCTCATGAATGACAAATGTGCAGATTGCAATAGATTAAAAGATGTTTTGGGTATTTCCTAGCACAATGATAACGTCGTTCCTACAAGATTTAGAGCAGTGAAGTCCTCAATGTCTTGGTGATAAGACGGAGCCACTTTGTGAATTATACAGGCGTATTGTGGCTAAACAATGACCGTGGTGTGTGATCGAAGCTTACAAACTGCCATTTTTGTTTGACAAACCTTAGTGATGCGCTGGATCATTTGGTACCATTGCGAGGCCCGGCCGAAGAGCGGCAAGTTAGTGGTGAAGTGTTTGTACAAGATGGCAGACATAAGTAGCACTACGTTTCTTGTTAGCGGTCGAACTAAGACATTGCATTGCAACTACATGGTAATGTAATTAATGCGTACGACGTAGTCGAAACAAACGAAAAACAGGAAAAATTATGCAAGTATGGTCGCGGTCAGTGTATCACACCTTCTTAGAGCTAAAATGAGCAGGAGCTAACAAAATAACAAGTTAGTGGTGAAGTGTTTGTACAAGATGGCAGACATAAGTAGCACTACGATGCAATGTGTAACATATGTTCGAAATTTTGTTTGAGGTACGTTGCTGCTGCTTTAGTGGGCGTTAAGAAATGACCAAAAATTTCAAATTATAGGCAAACCCTTCTATCCGCGTGGATCGTGGGGTTACAAGTGTAAAAACCTCAACCATAACCTTTGTGGAGCTGTGTGAAAAAAAAAAAAGTCATTCCTCGAAATCGGAACCCTTTCATCTCTGTTTTCTTGTACAATACAATGCTGCACGAGGGCAGATGTAAGCCTAATTTCACCTAGGCGCTCTTTTTTTCCCTAACCTGCTCGTACGCGACGGACCATCAGTCTAACCGCATACGCTCCAGGGGGTACGAGTGCGGGACAAGCTCCCTGACTGGGTCGGGCTAAGAGCGGAGACCATTTGCTTCAAAAGCGGTAACGCATAACGACAACCCCATCGTACCCTTGAGACTTAAATAGCGAGCGAGGAGCGCAGCCTGTACAAGAACACTGGCGAAGCGAAAAGCAGGGTAGCCCACGGGCGTTAGGCGAGACACCGCGCCGTTGCCGCGACGAGATGAGCCTATTATGATGAAAACGCCGGTGCTGCAGGATGCGCGTGACGGCCACGCCCAAGGGAATAACACGCCCCCTTCTTCTTCTAACAGCTACGTTGCGCGGCGTAGGACGTCGACGCGAGGCCGCCGCATAAACTGGAGCACCGCTGTTGCTGCGCGGTGAGTGGTAGGAAGGCACTGATGGGAACGCGGAAATAACTAAGCGGGGACCTGCACGTTCTACAGGATTGAGAACACGTTGCCACGCAAGCGTTGATGCACAGCGTAGGGACACGATGTGAAGTGAGGAAAAGTAAAGTGGACGCAGGAAAGCTGCTTATGAGACGTTGCACGCGTGTTGATGTTCTCTTGTGTGCCTGTGTCGAGTTCCCAAGGACGTTTATAATGTAGGGAATTCTTGATGCTTCTTCGAATAACATCGAGACAAATTTAAGGAATACTGAGCGACGTTTACACTGAAATATGCCTGCAATAATAGCCTTTCAGTATGCTACGGTTACTGCGGAAACGTGGAATGATTCGAGCGCCTTGGTGGTCTCCGAAACTCGAAGCATGACGCACTTGAATAGACTGGTGATAATCCCTGCCGTCGAGCGAGGCAACGCCCCGTACTTACATTTACCCTTCTATTTCTACTGTTTCTCTTTCCCAATTTCCTACCCCTAACACCACAGAGAAGGCCTCCACCAGTATTTGAGGGAGTTACCGTAGATTTGCATTTTTATAGCCACTTCCTCCTGCTCCCGCGCCAGCTCCTGCTTTTTCGAGATTGACGTCACCAGTGATGGAGGTGGTGGAGCGGGTCAATCGGTGAGCGTTCTCTCATTATCCGATGTCGCGTCTATACGCGCCTTTCACTGCCTCCGGCAACATAACCAGCCGCAGCCGCAGTACCAGGCTAAATGGCAGCCAAAGACTGCTATTTCCTAATTAAGTGGATGGAGCATCTGGCCATGTGGAAAAGTGGGCTTTATAAGGATAAATTGAAAAATTACTGAGGCGTCTTCTTTGTACTTACATCTTTCCTACACTGCACAGTTTAAATCGTACTGGTAATAGTTATTGTTGCCTTGTCTCAATCTCTTTGTTTAATTACGAAGCCTCATGCCTAATTACTAAAAGCAGAAAACAAAAAAAAGCGAGGAAAATGCCTGAACGGTTTTGCACCAAGATCTCGACGACATCAACATCATTAACTGAGCGGATGCTAGATAGAGCCACTATACCACACCGAAGCAAACAGTGGAGCTTCACAAAGGCGCGTGGTGACTCGTTTGGATAACCACAGCTTCCTGCAGGTGCACCTGAAGCGTCAATTGATGATCAAGTGCGGAACGGCACCTGAGCAAGTCGTAGATTGATGCGATGAGCTTTAAGTTTATTATTCTTGTATCACGTTGCCTTAAAGTTTCACGAAATCTTCTTTGCTACAGCTAATAATGTGAGATGTTGTATAAGACCTACGAATTTTACATTTTGTTTGAAACTGTATTTCACGAGTGACTCCCGGACCCGGTGTTCGAATTGCCTGCGAATCGCGCAACCATTGTACAATAAAGACAATGCAGTTCTAGTGAGTCCACATTTGTCTTTGTGTAGCGCGATCTTCCATTTTCATTTATGCAAGTACACTAAAGTTTCTCCACGCATGTGCAAGCGAACCGCACTAAGTTCCTCCAGATTGTGTATTTTACTACGTCGACCTCACACATGACACCAACAGGAAAGGTCAAATACCACCAACAGTCTGTCTCTTTCCCGAGCACAATAAGCTGAGCAGCAAAGAGAAGTTAAGCGAAATGGTTAAAGGAGTTAGTCCATTGACATAATCACGAGTACTTACAGCGGCACAAAACAGGGAGCCGGCTGAAAGACAGGACAAAGCGCTTACTTGCATTCGAAGAATATAAGAATATATTCGGGAACGTTAACCTATATACACATAGAAGTAGACTTACGTGCGCAGCAAAGCAAGGGCAAGTATCATAAGAAACGATAGTTAAACCTAAAGACAGCTAAAAACTTTAAGACAAATCCACGTCTTCCAACAATCACGCCAAAATTATTCATAAAAAGAAATGCACTCTATAGCAGGGTCAAATAAATGATCAGTGCAGAAATATTGCTACACGCCTGTGGTATTTGACTGTTTGAACGAGGCCCGTGGGTTTCATCACTGGAGAAAAGAGGAGGAAGACCGAACTGGGCTCACGCTGTGAACATAACCAGTCAGCGCTGCAACCGCTGTTGTAAATATAACCTGTAAATAGTTGCTCGTCTTATTGACTCGTTCTTCGCGTAACATTGTGGTGTAGGTGCGGGGTAAATGACTGGAGTGAAATTATATTTAACCTAATTCCACTGTTAAAATATGAGCCTCTGTCCGCTAAGATAGATTGGTGGTGAGACTGGTAGGCGGAGTTTTCCCTTTTGATGAACTAGGACACAGGAGATGTAAGAATACACGTCAGTCTTTGTTTTGGGGATTTAATGAGGCATAATATCAATATTCGAGAGAAATCCAAGTTTAACCTTATGAAGTAGTTTTCACATGAACGTTCATTCCGTCATTTACAGTGTGTAAACAATGTATTACAGTGTCCTAAGAGCACTCACTTCTATACGTTAAATCTATTTAATGTTTGTTATTAAAACGAAAAATCTAGTTTAACTGTCATACCTAGCGTTCAACTCTGCAAAGATTTAGGGTTCTCCTCGGAGAAGGTAATGTACACTTTTGTGTCGGGGGTCATCCATATCTGCACATTATATTGTTCAGACGCTTCGAACGTCCGTTGAACCCACGTGTAAATTTAGGTGCCTGATTGCGTCTCTGGACAGGCGCACCGATCTGCGTAACCTGCATCCACTATTTCGTCACGTCATTCGAGCGGCAGTGGTCGCATGAGTGGAAGATGTGGCTTGCGACCAAAAGCCTATCATTGCCAACCGACCGACTGTACGAGTGACCAAATGAAGGCATTACTTGAAGGTCAGCTTGTGATCTGTTCCATGACTAATGCGAACCGCCATTTGCATCAAGAGGACCAACGAAAGATTGAAATCACTACATTGGTTTGTGTAAATGGAGACGTTGTCGGAGCCATTTATTCAAGGTTATAGAAACGTTAATTTTTCTGTGTAGAGTGAGCAGCTTGCGTCGTACATTTCTGTAACAAAATGAAAAAGTAGAGAAGAGATCAATATAGAAAAGATGACTCACGAGAGACGACATGACAACAAGACAGTAGCCAGCAAATACCTAATGGCGCATGCTAGACAACTTGGGCCACTCTGGGGGAAATATGGCTTTAAATGTCTGCATAAATCCCCCCTCCAAAAATATTTCTAATCGCATTATGTACAGTAAAGCAAAAGCAGGGCTTACAGTTTCCTGCTCTGCTCCATTGTCGTAATTTTCGATTGTAATGGGAAACTCAATTTTTCATACGGCAAGGATTATTTTGATATTTGATGCACTTTGCGATATACATGTTCAAATCTCCCCGTATTTCTTTTATGGTTCAGTTGGTACGTGTTGCCCTTCAATGAACCTCCCTGGTGCCATTTTGGGTCTTTGAATATGGGCCTCTGAATGTGCTGTTAGTTAGTTAGTTAATTCGGGTTTAATGGCGCAAAGGCGACTAAGGCCATGCTGCGCCAGTCACAGGACAGTATAAGATCTAATGTTAAGGTAGTTATAGCTGTATTACCTTAAAGTCGATGTAGATAATCGGTTTCACCTGAAAACTGGAACAGGTTAGTGAATGGCACTAGTGGGTCATCGCCCAATATTAAGGCAGGGTGCAGAGGTATATGTAAGTGATACAGATTTTTGAAATGTTTCTGTCTCTGTGTTTCAGTGTGTGGGCATGATATAATGATGTGGGTTACTGTGAGCGTTTCGTGACATTTCTCGCATGTTGGTGGACTTTCGTTTCGAAGTAAAAAGTTGTGTGTTAGATGCGTGTGTCCAATTCGAAGTCGACATAACATTACCTCATAGAACCGTTCTTGGTGTGTGCATGATTTCCACTCGCGAAGCAGGGGTTTAGTTATATGTAACTTGTTATTTACGCATGAGTTCCAGTCTTGCTGCCATTTTGATGCAAAGGCATTACGAACCGCTCTGATGCTGTCTTTGTATGGAAGTGTTATGTGTGTGATGCTTTTGTGCGCTGCCATGGATGCGCTTCTATCTGCAGCTTCATTCCCTGCTATCCCAGCATGGCTTGGGACCCAGCAGAATCGTATGGTTCCTTCGTATTTCTTGTTAAATACTATGTTTAAGATATCGCCAAGCAGGGGTTCAGACGCGGAGTTTAAGTTAAGGGCTCTTAGGGCACTTAACGAGTCGGTATAAATGATAGCATTCTTCTGCTTGTCGGAAGTAATTTTCTTAACTGCCATCCATATAGCATAAACTTCGGCGGTAAAGACTGAAGAAAAATTATTTATGCGAATGCTATTTTCCCAATTTTTTGTTACGATCCCGACACCTACGTATTCTTGTGTTTTAGAGCCGTCAGTGTAAAATTCTGTGTAATTTTTGTATTTTTCTTGGATAGCTCGGAACTCTTGTATTATATGCTCTTGTGGAATGTCTTTTTTCTTTATATGTGTTAACGTCCAGTCACACAGCTGTGTAAAATTGCACCACGGGGGCAATCTTGCTGGCCTTTCGGCAACCTGCAGGGCTTCGGGAGGAACATCATAGGTCTGACAATATTGTTCGTGTCTTAAGATGAGTGGCCGAATCATGTTTGGTTTATTTGTGTAGTGTATTCGTGATTGGCACTGTGTTACGATGTTGTAGCATATATGTTGTGGTGATGACCGAATTCTTAGTACATAGCAAAGTGTAAGTTGTGCTCTGCGGTGCGTCATTAGCGTCAACGTATAAACTTTGTACAGGCGATGTCCTGTAGGCACCGCTCGCCAGTCGTAGGCCAAGATTGTGAACCGGATCAAGTCGCTTAATGTAGGACTGCCTAGCTGCTCCATAAACTACACTACCGTAGTCTAGGATGCTACGTACAAGGGACCGGTATATACGTAATAGACATGCTCGGTCAGATCCCCAGTGCTTACGTGATAAGACCTTAAGGATATTTAGCGCTTTATTTGCTTTAATTTTATTTGCGTTAATGTGGGACAGGAAGTTCAGTTTAGTGTCAAACGTTACGCCTAGAAATGTATAGTGTTCTTTGACGGGCAGCGTTGTACCATGTAAAGTGAGACCTGGAGTGCAGTGTAACCCTCGCTTATGCGAAAAGAGAACTGTGACAGTTTTGTGTGTTGAGAACCGGAAACCATTTTTATCAGCCCATTGTGTAAGATTATTTATTGTTATTTGTAGTTGTCGTTCGCAGGTGGGTAGGTTTGAGGCGCGGCAAGCTATTTGCAAATCGTCCACATATATTGATTGCATAACTGATGGTGGGATGACTTTATTTACAGAGTTCATTTTGACTATGAAGAGCGTCGTGCTAAGAATGCAACCTTGAGGAACGCCATTTTCTTGTGTGAATGTGCGCGAGAGTATTGTGCCGAGACGTACTTGAAATGTTCGGTTTGACATGAAATCGCACAGACAACTTAACATTCTTCCGCGAATTCCCATGTCAGCCAGGTCTCTCAAACTTCCGTATCGCCATGTGGTATCATATGGCTTTTCAAAATCAAAGAAAACCGCGAGGCAGTATTGCTTGTGAAGAAACGCGTCACGTATTTCATGCTCTAGTCGCATGAGATAGTCAGTGGTGGAACAGCCCTTTTGGTATCCGCACTGGTGTTTATCTATTAGGTTTCTTGTTTCTAGGATGAATGTTAGTCTTATGTTTATAATGCTCTCATAAGATTTGGCTAGACAACTTGTTAGTGCAATGGGTCTATAGCTGCTAGCGGATGTAGCTGGTTTACCAGGTTTTAGAAAAGGCACTACTACCGCTTTTTTCCAATCTGTGGGCATTACCCCAGACTCCCATATTTTATTGAAAAATTTAAGAAGTGCCCCTACCAACGCTTGGGATAGGTGTGCCAGCATTGTGTAGTGCACACGGTCAAGACCTGTTGCCGTTTTTTTTTACCAGCAGAGAGAACTCTGTTCAGTTCATGTATTGTGAGGAGTTTATTGTACATTTCAGCTGAAGCCCCAGTGGTAGGCAGCCTCTCTTTCTCAGCCGATTCTTTATATTTTAAAAATGTACTTGAATAGTTTGCTGAGCTGGATATGTTATGAAAGTGTTCACCTAATAAGTTGGCCTGGTCCTGTAGTGTTGTTTGTGTGCCTGGACATGTAAGTAGTGGTATAGTGTATGATGAGTACTCTCCTCTAAATTTCCTCACCTGGTCCCACATTCGTTTTGATGTGACTGTACTATTGATTGAAGATATGTATTTTTGCCAAGAAAATTTTTCTGCATTTCTTCGAATATATCGTGCTTTGGCTTTGGCCTGTTTGAAATTTAGAAGATTGTTATAAGTGGGGTACCTTCGTAGGATTCCCCAGGCCTTATTTTGTTCTTTTTTGGCTTTAGTACATTCGTTTGTCCACCAAGGATTTAGCTTTTTGCGCACAATGCCGGAAGACTGCGGTATCGCCTTTTCTGCCGCTGTGATTATGAGTTCGGTGATTTTTTTATTAAGTTCATCAATACTGAGCTCTGGCGAAAAGATATTTTCCAGTTTCGCGTTCTGCATAAAAACCTGCCAGTCAGCGAGCTGTAATTTCCATCGGCGTGGTCTAGTTACCAGGGTTTGTGGTGATGATAGGTGTTTGATGAGTGCGGGTAAGTGGTCGCTACCATATGACGTGTCGAGAGCTTCCCATTTAAAATCAGTAAAAAGAGAGGGTGAACAAAAAGATAAATCTAAACAACTAAAAGTGCGAGAAGTCGGTGAGAAATAAGTTGGCGCACCTGAGTTTAAAAGACAGATATCGTTTGAAAGAATAAAATCTTCAACGAGTTGCCCTCTTTGGTCAGTTTTGACACTGCCCCAAAGAGTACAGTGAGCGTTAAAATCTCCTACCAAGACAAATGGCTCTGGTAACTGATCTCTTAGATTTTCTAAGTCTTTTATAGTAAAATGTGTGTGGGGTGGAATGTATAGTGAGCAGATGGTGATTGTTTTGTAGGATAGAATGGTGACAGCTACGGCCTCTAGAGATGTATTTAATGGGACATTTCGGGTAGGAGTGCCGCCCTGCACGACTATTGCTACTTCTCCTGACAAACGGCTGGAACATTCGCGGTCCCTTCGGACAACGGTGAAGCCTCTAAGGAATTGACTGTGTTTAGGGCCTAAGTTTGTTTCCTGTAGGCAAAATGCGATTGGCGAAAAGGTTTTCGTTATGTCTTTAATGTCACCTAGATTGCGAATCAGTACTCTACAATTCCAATGTACGATAAAAGCCATAGTGGCAGAATGAGAATGGTAATTTACATATATGTACTAAGTAATTGCAGGTGACATTTGTTAGTGGGAATGTACTATTGGAAGAACGGTAACCGTTAAGGTTACCGGTCCCTTTGTTCGCGTAGTTATCGTGAGTTTGTCTTTCTTAGTGCGCTCCAGGGAGCGCTGATGTTTTGGTGTCGATGACGCCGGAGTTTTGGTGTCGACATCCATAACCTTCTCCGAGGCGCTGGATGATCGAGAACCGGGCGCTGAGACGCGCTTCTCAGGCCTGGGAGTTCGATTTAGCCTGGGACCCTGTGTGACCGGGGTCTGCAGGCCCGTCTGTGATGATGATGATGGAGCAGCACTGGCTGCTGCCACCAAGGGGACGGATGGAGTTACTACTGGGCCACTGACTGCGGTCCATGTAGACTCCTGTGACCACTGCGGTGCTGTCCCCTGCCGCACCGCACTGGCGTAGGTTGTTAGAGGTAGGTGTGCTAGTTTCTTTCTTGCTTCATAAAAGGAAATCTTTTCTTTCACTGTGATTGCAATTACCTCTTTCTCTTTCTTCCAGCAGGGGCAAGATCTTGAATATGCTGGATGCTCTCCTTTTCAGTTTGTACAGTGTGGAGCAGCATTGCAGTTCTCCGACTGATGGTCATTGGCACTACACTTTGCACATGTCGATTTACCTCTGCATGATTGCGATGTATGTCCGAATCTCTGGCACTTAAAACACCGCCTCGGGTTCGGGATATACGGTCTTACGTTGATCTTCAGATAGCCTGCTTCAAGTGTAGTAGGTACAATACTGGTACCAAAGGTAAGTATAACGTGTTTGGTCGGGATTTGCTCGTTATTTCTTCGGAGAGTTATTCTTTGAACCTTGATTACATTCTGTTCTTGGAAACCTTCCAGGAGTTCTTCATCACTCAGGTTTAAGAAATCTTCTTCTGATATTACGCCCCTGCTTGTGTTAAGCGAACGGTGTGCTGAGATTGTGACTTTGATGTCTCCCACACAGGTGAGATCAGCGAGCTTTTCAACTTGATCTTTGGTTTTGAGTTCAAGGAGGAGGTCCCCACTTGACATCTTTGAAGCTTTGTATTGTTTTCCGATTTTTTCTATTAGGCATTTTGCTATTAGGAATGGGGATAGTTTTCTCATTGGCAGAGATCCTTCACTGTGGATCACATGGTAGCGTGGGAACGTTTCTGCGTTGGTTTTCAAAGTGAAATCGAAGATTGCTTCAGTGCGCCCTCTTTTGTAAGGACGATCTGCAAGGGAGGGGAATGCATTTGCCATGTATTCTTAGAATATTCAGCGGCGATGGTAGCCACCCACCACCGAGCCCAACAAGGGGACGTTACGAGGTTATGAACATACCTGTAGACGTCAGCTATACAACGCCGCTATAACCTAATATATGTACCCAAGGCTGGGTAGATACACATGGTTAACCCTTGCCGCCAGGAAATACGGAAGTAATTAGAAGTGAAGAGAAGACAGGAAAGATGGAAAAGTGGGAGAGAAAGACGAAGATTGGAGAGGAGGACAGGAAAAGGCGACTGCCGATTTCCCCCGGGTGGGTCAGTCCGGGGGTGCCGTCTATGTGAAGCAGAGGCCAAAGGGGTGTGTTGCCTCCGCCGGGGGGCCTTAAAGGTCCAAACACCCGGCATTGGCTCAACCCCCAGGATCCCCTTTTCCCCGGACACGGCTAAGCCGCGCACGGCTACACGCGGGAGGGTCCAACCCTCGTGTGCTCGGGTCCGTGGTGTCGCCACACACCAAACGCCTGCTGACGCAGACGCCCCTGCGGGGTCTGAATGTGCTGTGTTTATATTGTTCTTCATAACGTATTAAACATGCCATTACCAATTACGAAGGTATCAAACCACAGATAGCTAATCGCGATAACGTAGCCGATCAGCCCCAAAAGATGCATACACCGCCAATGTGTTTTCTGAGGCATTGTTTCTTGTGCCTCTAAAACATCACAACCCGACTTAGGAAGCAACAGTTGGGGTCAGACTTTGTCACCATTTTTTTTACTTCCACTTTTTTTTTCATTCCCTCATTGTCTCGCACGTACCACCGTGGAAACTGCGACCAGATTCTGGAATTTCACTTGCTGAACAATAAATAAATAAACCAAGAAAGTAAAAGGATAACAGTTCTTCAAATGAATAGTACTCTCTGCTCTGGAAGTTCAGTCCAGAGCAGCATTCACTTTCTTTATACCCCATTCTTTGTATCAGAGTAGGAAGTGGATGTGTACACTAATCGCTGCGTAAGTAGACACCACATCACAGCACTTATATCACTTATGACGCTTTAATAGCAGAAACTTGTGAGCGATGGCTGGAGTTCATTGCCTTTGCTGAGCTTTAGATACGATCTAGAAACGTTGAAATGCCCCTTTTATACAGGTTTGGGAGGACGAACTTGATGCTTCATATAAAAACATTTGCGTCTTCACAGTGCAGTTTCCGTTCCGGGATATTACTTTAAGTCAACTTTCAATACGTAGTTACTAGTTTTATAAGTAGAGAAATCCTGCTGGATTGAAAAACTGCATTTTAGCACTTACTCGCAGTTTTAAGACATCATTGGCTGCATATACAACATTCAATGTTAGGCATCGCAGAAAATCCCTCTCGTTGGGACAGAAACTTCGGCCTCTCCCAGTTTCATCCATTAGCTTAACGACACTACGTGTAGGAGGTTGTTAACGGTGCGATAGTTTAATGAACTTTCACTCTGTGCTGGAGAAAATAAATGAAAAGGCATAACTTTCAGACCCCTCAAAATGAGCAAATATTGGCAACGTTGTGACCAAACAGTGGCCATGACGAAGAAACAGCACTCTGCTTTTAATATGTGCAATTAAAGTTCGACTTTTGCGTAAATATATACATAAGCTTTGGAAGCCCAATTCTCCAAGTAAGAAACAATTATCGCCTTCATTTTTCAACAAACTAGCGAAAACTTGTACAGATGTAGTTGAACAACTGTTAAGGATCGTACGCGAGAAACGGTCCTTTCGCCAATAGGACTTCAGTGATTAACATTTTATGTAACGAGAGCTTATTTCGAACTATAATTTCAAAGCTCCAGAGAACCGGTCTGTATGCCCTTTTCAGCTATCACACCAATGAAGTCCTCCGAGCACCAATACAAGCACAGCTACTGGACTTTTCGGTTTCCGTATTACAATGGCAATATTACAAGCTATAGGAGTTAGCTTTCATCTCGAAACGATAGCACTTGGAAAAGTGTGCGTATCGGGGCCCTGAACTTCGCTGCAGAACGGAGTCACGCCTTGCCATTCTCAGCCCGAGCGGTCACGTATTGAGCGTTAGTGATCGATCCCACCATTCTCATTTCATTTATGGCACTGTGGCCAGTTGTTCGGCTCGTCCTTGTTCCCGATGGCCTGTTTCCTGAGAGAAACCATTAATGGTGCCAGAGGATTTCGCGTTTCGATTCCGGGGAGTGCATTCATTGTGTCTGGTCAGGGAAAATGGCACAGAAAATCGCCTCATGGCATTGTAATACTTGACCTAGATTGCACTTGCACCAGCAACTAAACAATACAACCAATTAAAGTCGACGTACGTTCGGTACTGTCCAGCAGCACGACATTGTCGCCAGCGGACTGGTGAGAAGTAAACATAAACATCCATGTTAGAGGACGAATTGATAGCAGTCGCCCTAGCACAACTGGTAGCGCAATGCACGCGTAATCTGGAAGTTATGGGTTCGGCTGCTGCGAGCGACAAGTTATCTTCCCTACATTAGTTTCCACATTACGACTTCAACTACAGGTAATTCCCCCGATGACTTCCTTGGCTACATTCTCTGTTGGCTTTTTGTGCTCATGAGCCAGCCAGCAACAGACACGCTCACGTAATCAGGGGACGGGTATTTGTCGTCGCCTTCAACGTGCTACGGAGAAACACAGGGGCGCTTCTGGTTCACTAAAACTCTTGTAGAAGTTTCGTAGGTTTTCTTCTGGCGCGTGGCCGTAGCACGCACTTCCGGTGACTCGTACCAACGCAAGTTCAAAGCGCGCGCCCATCTGCTCCGGCGTGCTGATTGGAGACGCAAAGGGAGATGGCACCACTAACATGGTTGCACTTCCGGCTGCATAAACGCAACGTCAAGGCCTCTTCTATATTGTTTCTTTCCTCCGTGATTGTGTGCAACCGTTTTCCCGCCTAAGATGAATCATTGGGTAGTCCGTGGTCGAATGGGCAGCACATCAGGCTGCTCTGACGGCAGAACATGATCCCATATCAACCATTGGAACAACTGAGCATGTGAGAACGTGCACATACGCGTCGTTCTTCAAAGAACTTATTGCACGTTCACATGGGCCACAATACATTCGCGACTGGGTAGGTATATCAAAGACTCTGGCACCACTGTTCGATGAGACCGCTTGGCGCCTACAAGAAGGACTAGGTATGTTCCGTTATGAATGTTCGGCTCTACAATGATGAAAAGTATAGTCTGAATGGATCACTTCTATATTGAAAACTCCGTGGATCTCTCAGCATGACATTCGCAAAGATTACACAGAAAATAAAAAAGGGCCATAGCACTGCCGGGCGCTGATATTCCGTGATAAGCTAAAGTTTGCTACTAGATATTTTGTTATGCGAAGTGCACACTGTTTCTACCAAGTGTTATCTATTGAAGGACTTGAAAAAAGAAAACGATTTGGAAACGTGCTCTCAAAGAAGGGCACTTTGTGTGGCGTGCAGTGGAGCTTATGCATTGGAGGCACGTTAAAAGCTCAGGTGTTGCAAATAATCCGAAGTTCACCACTACAGCGTGGCTCATAATCAGATCAAGTGTTTCGCATGTATTACCTCCCAATTTACGCCTAAGTTTGTTGATAACGTTTGGGGTATAACGTGCCAAAAAATTAGGCATAAGAGTAAGAGACAGGAAGAAAGCCGGGTGTATCAGAATCAGTGGCCAAACGGGGGTGGCCAAAGTTCCAGGGAACCCCAAGACAAAAATAAACAGAAAATGGAGCTGAGCAGGCCCTGTAATGCATAGGGTAAATAGCCAATGGACCATTAGATTTACAGAATGGGGGCCAAGGGAATGAATGTGTAGTCGAGGACTGCAGAAAACTAGGTGGAGTGATGAAATTAGGAAATCAGCTCGTGCAAGACAGGGGTAATCGAAGATCGCGGCGATACGCCTTCGTCCTATACAGTGAACATAAGTACAAGTTAATGACGATGATGACCCCAGAATTAATTTCTGACTCCAAACGTAGAAAAGTGCTAATACTGCTCACGAGAAAAATTTTAGAAAAAAAAAGAGGGTGTGAACGTGTTCTGAGCTGATTCATACTAAGCTTGCAAATGTGCTTTAGAAACAGGGTTGATGCAAAGAAACAAGAGCACTAAACTTGGTTCTACAAAGAATAACAAGCGCTCTGCTGGTTTTTTCGCGCCTTTCGCTTCTGTGGCGTAGGTCACGCGCTTTTGCAAGTTGAGGAGTTCCGATGAAAGCGCGGGTAGTGGTGACGAAAACTTTTGTTTTGTCGGGCAAGTTAATAGGGTGGGCTTCACCGTGCGTGGGCGTCTGTCACTAGCAAGTGGGCTCCGGAGGCGCTGTCGGCCCACAGGAGGCGCCACAAATATATATATATATATATATATGTATATATATATATATATATATATATATATATATATATATATATATATGTATATATATATATATATATATATATATATATATATATATATAAACAAGCACACCTAATAAAGCATGTACAGCGCATTTCACCATCACGTAGAGAAGTTTCCGCATTACGATTTTGAACGGGCCTGTTGGTGTTCGTTCGGCCTATAGCCTGAATAAGTTTGGAGATTGCCAAGGAAAATTTCCTTTCTAAATCTTCCTCCCTTGGTGCCCATGAATGAAGGCGGTGATAGCTGTTCACCTCAAATGTTGACGAGTGATATAGAAGTAAATCTTCCTCATTTATTCACGCGCAAGAAACAAAGGACATTTCTTGAAACATAAGGCCACAAGAACTGACGGTAGATCTATCTGCCTTGTGTCCAGGGAGCTTTGCAGTGTGGTTCGCATCGACGAAATGCAGCGCTAGGACAGCTTTAATCCTGTTTAATTGGGAGCTCAGAGCTGCAGTAGAGGCCGTTCGCCTAACCATAATCACCTAACCTTAATCGCCCAACCTTCATGATGAGAGCTCGGGAGAGGTACAACAGAGTTACGATCTCGTTGCCGGTGGAAGCTTCTTTGTTGTTGTTGGCTTTGCGTCTGCTGGAGGCTGTTTTGGCGGAATGCTTGCGTGTGCTTGCCTCAGAATACACCCAGCTTGTCTAGAAGCGAGCAGCCGTTACTTGTTTCATTACTGCCTTCAAACTGTTCTGGCAACCACCAAAAGGAACAGAGGAGACAGGTTTCTTCTATCTCCCGGGTAAATTATCGTGCGTACCCTTTGCATACGACATCTTAGCAGTAGGAATAACTTAAAAGCACCGTTTGTGGCGTTGCCTCACCTACCATCACTTATATGACCAAATTTCTGCGCCGCAGTGTTCCATTGCTCGCATGCCCTTTAGATATTCAGCCTACCTTCATTACCACTTCCTCGTGCTCAGTAATTAAAATCATTTACGTACAGCAGCATATAAAAATCAAGCACACACATCTGCTTCATACCTACACAAGTCTTAGTTTGAGCTAATTTACCTAATTATATGTTACTTCTGCACTGAGTTTAGCAGGTTCACCACTCCGTACACGCTCTGCAATAAGAAAAGCAAAACGAGATTTATTGTCATGGGCCCATTGCCACCTTCTACAAGCCGTCCAAATAGTCGAAAGCACTTAGGAGACCCCTGTGGTTTGCTCCACCAGCCTCTTCTGGTTTCAATGGGAACCAGACAAAAGATTGCGCCATTCATCCTATAGCGGCACTGTGCTCAACTTACACTACCTTTCAGGACGACACCCGAGGGGCCACCTCCCCGCCGGTGACATTGTCGTGAGACTTTGACCAGGCACGTAGATGGCGGGATACGTGACAGCGCGAGTCCGATGGATGGTCTGGGCGTACAATGCGCGCTGTCCGTTTCCTACTCAAGGCGGGAAGGCAGTGCGCGCAGTGTAACCAGATTCATTTCTTTTGTTTTCATAATTTTTTACCTAAGAACACGTTGGTGCCAATAGGTGGCTCCGACTAATGCTGCTCTCTCCCTTAATAATTTTGCTCGAATTGATGTCCATAACAGAGAGAACGATCAGAGAAAAGAGCACAGTGACATCAATTCTGGAGTTTGCGTGCACAAAGAAACAATCTTTATCGAATATACGTGACCTTATGCAGTTGTCAATGAGGACCCTTTTGAGCATTACAGGTGATGCATTGCACTCGCTAAACTACACACAATTGCCACAGAAAGAAGAAAACAAATGAAAACACATAAACAAGTGCCTTTGCTATTTCAGAACAAGAAGAAGAACAATAAGGTCGCGAATACCTCGATTAAATGAATTTTAAGGTCCCGGAATTTCATGTGGTAACATTTTCGACATTCCTGAATCGGTTACTGTGTTTACACTATCCCCCATGAGCCAACCTGATTTGCTTTCTACACTGTTTAAGGCCCAAAAGGTACACCTGTATATCGAGATGTAGGTCTAAAAGCTAAGGGACAAATGGAGGCACACAGAATGAGAAAAGCAATAACGTAAGCGCAACCGCAATTATTACGCAAACTGAATAAAATGCTTGCTGCAGAGACTGATAGAGGCAAAATAATGCTCGTCGTTTTCATTACATGATGCAGACAACGATATAAAAAAGCACTAAGCCAGAACAAAACAAATCCCAAGCAAAATAAAATATGTGAATGGCGGAAACGATATCGCCGCGTAACATAGCGTGTGTCTGCAGTGCCCGGAACTAGTACACTCCGACTCATTGTTCTCTATGCGACACGCGTGCTGGAGAAGAGGCTCCGTGGAAAAAAAAACCACACGAAATAAGCAGAAGTCGTGTCAAATGAATGCGAATGTGCGGTTCTCTTGCTTGAGTCGTCCACTAAGGACGACTCATGAGGCGCTGCTTATAAACTTCTTTCCACCTATCTTTCTTTCTACCTTATCGTTACAACCAGCGGTACTCACGGAATCTGCTTCTCGTTTCTGGCTGTGGGCGCCTCTTGTTGTGTTATTCCCATTTGAAGTATACACGATAGCTGCGTTTGCCACATAGGATGAAATCATCGCCTTTATCATAAAAAGCAGGAGCAGCAGCAGCAACAGCAATCTAATGTATGTGCACTTGCAGGAAGTGTACCTCTTTCAGCGATCTTTTGTTGCTCCTGTCTTGCGTCGGAATATTACGTCGTCCGCCTCCACATTTTCTCATTTCATCACGCCAGCTGACTCGCTGTCGTCCTCGACTTCAGTTCAATGCTCCAGCGCCTCCTGTTGCAACACATTCAGGGGACATCCATGAAATTTCACAACCGTAATGCACGAAGCGACATGTCACAAGCGACAAAGGGTAGGACATAGAGCCTTTTGTAACTTAACGTTGAGCTCGCATTTCTCTCTCTCTCTCTCATTTGACTGTGCTTCCCTTCCATTGTAACCCTTTCTGTTACTCTCAGCACCGCTGTTTTCCTACTTCCGCCGCCATGACCGTGAGGCTGGCGCTGGCTTGCACACCCATATGGAAATCTAGTGTACGCATGAACAACTGAGAATCTGGATGGGAAAACGACGCAGCAGTAGCTCGATTGGTAAAAGCACTGCACGCCTAAATGCGAAGATTTGGGTTTCGTTTGCACCTGGGGCAAATTGTGAGAAGGGGGTGGGGGACAGCTGGCGATGACCGACTCTGTCCGTGCCAGGAGCCGCCGTTCTGTACGAACAACAAATTTGAACGAATTTTTCGATGTCCTACGATGTCACACTTTAAAAGCAGAAAACTGTAGTATACCACGGCTATACCGCGGATAGATGGTATACCCGTGGCTAACACGGATGCCAATACGGATGGGCGCATTTTTTGTGGTGAGGCACTAAACAGAACTATAACAACGAAAAAACGAAACCGCCTTATGTTTTTGACAATGCTATTGAACACACACACACACACAAAAAGTACAAACGCGCAGTCAGAGATTACGAAAGATGCGTTAAATTTATTTTTATTCACCAAAAAAAGAAGAAATTCGCGATGCTGGGCTGTCCCGACTGGGTCACGTCGCGACACAGGCCATATACTCAAAAGTCGCGACCGTCACGCTAAACCCAGAATGGTTGACATACTTAGATGAAGGTCAAACTTTCACGTAAGGCTGTCTTTCGAAGAAATGAAGAACGGCAGCCACGTTTTACTTTTCTTTAGTCTTCTTGTTTCTCTTCTTTCTTCTTTCTTTCCGTCTTATTTTCTTCAGTTTTCTTCAGTGCTACACCTGCCGCGAAGCTGGCACGTACCACTTCACGCCAGCGTTCTGAGACACTTTCAATGCAACGCTAAACTTTGCTATCATTTTCAATGCCGTGGTGCAGGCAAAACTGACCAGTTTACGACCACTTCCATTTCTCTTTATCATTTTCAAGCTTCAATTAAACAACACGCAGTTTACCTCGTGCTTTCCTCGGTTTCATTGTCTATTGGCTTCGTGTGATCGCAACTGTTATCCGTTGGACAAGTACGTAATCCTGCTAACATCCGCCAAACAGAAAAATGGGAACCACCAAAGGTTTTTCACTAACCACGACCGAATAACGACGCAGTGTTAAACACATTCTAGAAAAAGCGAATGAGTGTGTTTCATTGCACATGTTCTGGACTACCTTATGATAATAAACTACTGAATAATGAATACATTATAGACTACAATTTCCCATTGTTTCCACGAATGTAGATGTCATGCAGAAAACAAAACATTGGCAAGCTGTCACTTTTTTTTTCTGTTAGACATCCGCATTCGCTTTGAGCTGTATGGAGATATCATTTTTCCGGAGACTCTGATGTATGTACAACTTTTCCGTGATCAATTTTTTACTCTCAACTTTTATTTTTCGCTGTGGTAACGAGTGTCTCAATGACGGCGTGTTTTATTGAATAATTTATATGTACCGTTGGTTGAAAATAAAAAGAGGCGAGTGTGCACTTGAACAAACAAAAATTATTTTGTTTTCGTATCCCGAAAAGGAAATAATAAATGATCCATTAAATGTTCTAATTTTCCGCCACAAATTGTCGACCGCTCACTAGCTGCAGCTCTTGTCATCAACTGCAACTTGAGCGGACGCAACGTCAGAAAAAGGAAGACCCGCCTAACCGCAGCACTACAGCAAAAAGTTAACGCAATACGCGTGCGAGGGGTTTGGTCGAAGAAAAATATTCGCAAGGCATGACCTCAGCGCTTTATAGAAACAAATGCGGATAACCCGCCCAATTTTTTTTCATATGAATAAAAAACACGACAAGAAAAATTCAGTTTTTGACGCTTGTTTTCTTTTTTTTTTTCTACAGGAAAGACTGGTGTTGCCTGGTTTGCAGTTACACAGCAGAATTAAAAACAGCAGTGTTAGCAGTTTTAAAAGCATAGCTAAACAGCAGAGAAAGACTCGTGCACCCTACGCTCTCTGCAGTCCGCTCAAGAAGTTTCACATACACCACTTCGGCTGCGTCCCTGACACAAGTTGTCCAATTTTGTCGCTTTCTTTCTCTCTCCTTTCTACCAGCCCATTATCCAGTGAGTGTATCCTAAGTCACAAGAACAACGATGTAAAACTAATTTCATTCAGAAGTGTTTAACACACGTCTTCAAAATTTTAAGTCACAAAAGACCGTCAAAGAGCTTTGATTGGTTTCTATACTTTGAAGAACCCTGCGTTAAGGGACAACGGCTCCTCCTTTAAAAAGCGTATTATATATATATATATATAAACGAGAAGAGAGGGGGTTAACCGAGGGTCCCGATTTTCATTAGTCATATCATAAGAGGCCAACAAACACTGACACCAAGGACAACACAGGGAAAGTTACTCGTGCTTAATAAATGAAATAAAGAAACGATAAATTAATGGAAATTAAAGTGGCGAAGGCAAAGGGTAGCATTCCTAAAGAATCGCGAAATCGGCTTTCGCATTTCTGTTATCGTCCCCAGATTCAGGACAGCATATCTTCAGGCTTACATTGTTTTACTTCTCACAGGTGAACATCAGAAACTGCGATTCTTTTGTAACTTCACCAAGTAGACTTGGTGTAGTAGACAGTATGTATCTGACCTCTTTCACATGTGTAGTAGATGTTTTCTTCTAGCTTAAGCCGCAGGTATGCGCTGGCTGCTGCTTTACCGAGCCGACAACATGGGCCACAAAGTATGTTCCCAAGAGGTTACTTTGGCACTAGGTAAATTACATCGGTATGGGTCGATTCTCGGCCAATCTCTCAGAATTGTTTAGCCGTGGTTACACAAGGAGTATGTAGCGTTCAATATATATGAAAGCAATAGCATCTCGATAGCAACAGACACATTCTCGTCGAGGGCGGCTACTTTATGGACAGCCATTGCAAAGAAGTTGCAGTCAGCAAAATAGAAACCGGGGTGGGGGGAGGGAGGACGGAAGGCGTGTAAGTGCTAGATAATTTCATCTGGGTGCAGCAGTTATAATAACATATGCCATGTTGCAGCGTCATGGGGCATCACGGCTGGCAGCGAGTTTGCCATTTCTGATCTAGGCTGTGATTCATGGACAGCACGGATATGTAATAGGCAAGCCATCATATTAGGTACCAGACCATATAAAACAATCATATCATCCGCCGTTGCTGATCCTTCACACATACACACACAACAATTTCTATTTGCATTAACCTCGGCAATAGTCGCCCAAAAAACAGATGCACCGCCAATTGTCTTTTACTGAAATATGATGGTTACGAAGTTATCACCCGGCGCAATACGCGTCTACTGTGTTCTAATCTATTTTTCAATCTCACCGATTCACTAATCTCAACGTTAATGACTAACACGTTCTTCCGAGTGCACTTTGCTTCTGTTATTTTCAATGAGTTAATCGCTGAAATGGAAGGATTGCTAATTGCGGAGTTGTTCTTTCACCACTTGATGATTAGAATTGGTTGAGGTAGTCGAACAGTTTATCGCTTCCTGTTCCCTCAAAACTTGGTGTGTACGACCACAACGTCATTCTTCTTGATTATTCCAGTTTCGCGAAATACAAACACTTAACCCACAACGCTAAGCTGAAAGTGTTACGCCCGTGTTTTGACTCTATTTGGAATGCTGCGAACTCGCAAACTAAAATTGTCCCTAGAAGGGAAATTTCTCGTGGTACTAGCTCCCCCCGTCACATAAAGCGAACATGTCCTTGAAGTTTCATGCAGCTGGGCAAGTTTTATGAGAGACGCGCTCAGATACGTAAGCGCCTACGTGGAGGGACGCTCCCATGTGCGCCGTTTGCAACGAGCTGTCTTTCGGGAAGGAAATTAATCTTTCCGGATCTGGAAACTTGCTTCATCAACGCCGACGCGCTTAGCAAAATAACCGCTTCCGGTTGCGCCTTCTAAGATAAAGGTAAGTTTACTTCGTTCGCGGAACTTTTTTCTTTTTCATCTCGGAGTCAGCGCCGAGATGCGCCGGTTTGCACCAGTCGCCCTCCCAACCTCCCCCTTATAACGCGTCGCGGAGTTGGAACCGCCGAGTAGAACCGCTCAACTTCTTTTGTTTTCCAGGCAGCCCAAACTCTCGCAAGTAATCCTTTAAAACGGGTATATATTTCAGGAACCGTAGGCGTCTTGCGTAGGCACTAGCATAGGAACATGCAAGTAGTGTCGTACTCCGGAACATAACTTTCAGTAAAATGAAGAGAGTAGTTTTATGCTGCAGCGGCACGGTTTTGTTCGGCGAAAAAATGCGCAGTGTTTCGGTTGTGCAGCTGGAAGCGTAAATCTACGCATACATGCGCTCGTTCAAGGTATAGTGCTAGAAGCTTAGCTGTGCCGTATGAGTACAGGCCGCATTTTCCATCTGAAGGTATTTTACTTGTTATTAATGCGAAGGCATTATATGTGCCATGAGGCAGAAAAGTCAGCGTTGTCCGCAATGAGTGTTAACAAAGATCATCATCATCATCAACGTTATAAGCGTCTTATATGACATCAGTAGTAATAGAAAATTAAATTTAGAACAATTTAGCGTAAGGTGGCCTTACGTGGACTTAAGTAAAGTGACGTAAGGTGCCGTAAGATAAATAAAGATGGATTAAGGAAGGTTGATGTATATTACGGGTTGTGCGAATCAGAGCAAGGTCAGTTAAAGTGCCTTAAGGTAGATTAAAGTTTGGGACAAATTAGAGCAAAGTGGATCAAAGTGGATTTATTTTAGTACAAATTTGAGTAAAGTGGATTAACAAAAGAACATCTGACACTGCATGAAGTCACGTGTCGTGGACGTAAATAACTAATTAGAGAAGTCACAATGCTCTCGCATTCAAATCACGTAAGGATACATAAATGACTGTCAGTTTTTCCACAAATTCTTATGAATAGGCATAATGACTGACATGTGTTACATACGACTGTACGATCTGCGTCATGATGTCTTCGGGACTGTATATGCTGTATTTGTTGTCGTGAACCCGGCCATCGTAACTAGATGTGGCTCTATAGCTGAGGTCGTTTTGCAGGTGCATACAAGATCGTTCCAACTGTAAGACTTGACAATTAGGTATATATTACTTGGTGGCCATATGCTTCCGTCACGGGAAGGTGACGGTGTGCACATTTTGCATCTATAGGAAAGTGTCGCCTGTTGCGTCTACAGGTTTCTGTCAGTGTAAGCACACTGCCTCTTAAGGATAACTTGCTACAGCCTAATATTATGATGGCAGATCGGGCAGAAACAGGGTGTGATAAAAGTGTGTAAGTGTGTCCTGTCGGAAGCAATTTTTGCGGTTGCCAAATAGAGTGGTAAATTCAGGCGGGATGATCTAAATAGGATGGGTTGTGTGCCATCTCGTTATCAAGAATGCTATAGGGGTGAGTTGTTCTCGGCATCGCTCTGAATCGATGGCGCTACGCGCATTCGATTAAGGATGTGTGTAATCTCATTCACAGACTTCCATTGCCTTGAAAACTTTCAAGAGCTATGAAATCAACCCTATGGAATACGTGACCACGAAGATATCTCAATTGGAAATGCAAGCGTGCATGATGTTGACAGCTCTTGTTCATTACCAGAGTGGCAGCCTACCAGAAACTTCGCTAGATTCCAGGCAGAAATCGTGTTTGCACATGGCACATGTAATATGCGCGATGCATATGAATAAAAGAAGCTGTGCACAGGCAACGTTTGAAGGTTCGAGCCATAGTGGTCCGGCTCCGGATCATCATGACCCTGGCTTACATTAAATCTCATGTGAAATTCAGTATGCCGAAATGCAAACGGTTAGCCGATTTCACTTTTATATGAAGATTCTCCTCTCAACTTGCTACTCGTCCGAAAGCGCATATAATATGCCATCGAATCAGCGTATGTTTAGCGGTAAGAAAATAGCAAAAGTAATGATACAAAGCAAAGTTTGCTGCAGCAAAATTACAATACGCTTCCACTCACTTTATCTGTGGTTTGACCTGGTAAGCCTTTTAGTTATCTTCTTCACGGGTTATATTTTGTCAGGAATATCGCCAGGTTTATTTATCCATTTTTGCCGTCGGTCCAACTGATTCTCCAGTCCCGCAAATAGCTTGGAGGCGGCTTTATGCGAGTAATATACAAACGGTAAAAAGACGAAAAATCAAATGATGTGTAATGAAATTTTCTTACTGTTTCTTTAGCTTTGTAGTGGCTTGGGACCATTATTTGCCTCTACGCTTCGAAGTGGTGCAAGTTTTGAAAAAAAGTGGCGTACTCACAATTACGTCGCTGCCGGACTCTCTCCGAGCGATGTCCATTTGGCAACACGGTAATATAGGTGACCTGCAAGTGATGCACACGACTGACATGATGGCGGGTGCCTTTGTATACCTACCACTTGTCAACACTCATGACATGACACGACAGAAAGGAAGGGGCCAGTAACATATAACTTAATTCTATTTTTATAGAATGCTCCCTAGCTGAAAGCAGAACCAGCAGACCACTCGAGTGCAGTGCACGCTTGACATTGAATAAAAATAATGACACGATTCGATGGGCACAACAGTAGATCTGAGTAGCAATCACAAACTTTCTGCAGAATTACTGACTAGCTACTTTCGGTTGGGAGCAGTAATCAGCACAACATCCGCATTAACTAAGTTATGACAAAACCCACGCTATTTGAGGGCGCTCAGGCAGAGGTCGCTAAATAATTGTTCTGTGCCACACCATCGCATGCTGTTCCATAGCGATGGTGTGGCTGTGTGATGGTGTGGCAGTGTTCCGAGGGCATCATTGTTATTCACAAGCTGCATTTAGAAATCAATGGATTGTCGCCATAACGTACACACAGCAGCTAACGACGCGGCTCCATATTCATGGTTTTCTATTATCCGCGGGGAACATAAACTAAATGGATAGTAATGAGAATGGTTATGTTCAATTTAAACGCAACCGGTTAGGTGTAATGATTCTAGCAACCCACCCATGCAGCTGACCATGCACATGCGCGCACCTCATTAATTGCGACTCTAAACAATCAATGGCCGCCAGCGTCCCGCTATTGCTTCTCAATGGCACCACATGTCAGAGCTGAGAAAGAGTTTGTCGCGAACGCGTGACAACCGGCACTTGAGCCAGAAAACATATTCCCAAGGCATGGGCTGCACTTACTCGTTCTCTCATCGATTCGGGAGAACCGGGGTCAAAGGGTTAACTGCCGCATTGCTGTCAGTTGATTTATTTTTTTATTGGATGTCTGGAAAGCGAGACGTCTTAAGAAATAGTAATCAGTAGACTAAGTAATATGCATTGCAAGAACCTTGCAAGGTTCTATCATGTTAATTGCACAGCGATTTCAATCAGCCCGTTGTCCCAAACGCAAAAAGACAAGCACAACTTCGTCGTCTTAGGCCAAGAACAGTTCAACAGTAGCTAGAACGGGCAGTGACCTGCTGCTCGATTTATCTTTTGCCCAACTGTCAGCAGGTTGCTTCCTAACTACTACTTCAAACTGGCAAGTAAGGATGTCGCACCTCTAATTAGTCTTCACTAACTAAGCCTTAGCATTTGTCATATTGCCTTCTTTTTGTTCTTCCCTAGAAAATACCGGTAGCCAGGGTGTTTACCCAACCGTGGAACCCTTATTAGGCGACGTGGGCAGAAGATTGAGGTGGGGGGGACAGGGCTGGAGGGGGGGGGGGATATACGCTCCTGGTGTTTCGTTCTTTATTCTGTTCCAGTATAAAATTCCTTATTTTGATGCTTTTCTTTGCTCACGTTTTAATTAATGGCACCTCAAGTGCGCCAGCGCTAGTTTAATACTTGACCCATTCCCTTTTCAGGTGCCTGCAAAGCACAGGCGCTTAGCGTACCTTGCGAAAACATCCTTATTAGGGTGCACCTTATTGCTAAACTAATTAAACGAATTTTTAATCAGAATGGTTTATAACTAACGTTACCAAGGGAGCACTATATGTTTTCATAATTACCATAGTTTGGCTCACCGAGGTAATGCAAAGGCATTGGCTTTCACGCGCTGAGTATGTTTCTGGCGCTGTCAATTCATGATTACAGCAGGCAATTTCCAACCGGAGCAGAATGGAAAATGCACAAGTATATGAAAAAATTCCGGGGGGTCCTAATAAATGGAGTGGGTAATACATGTTATTGTAAGTAATGAAACAAGAACGAATCTTCGGATGCACTATTATTTTTATTCAAAGCGGGTGCTAATCAATAATTTCATTACTGGAAAGATTACTGCGAATGATTACTCCGTAAGATTACTTAGAAACATTTTTTCCCTTATAAATGCCTTCAAGTTGTATAAATGCTAAAATCTTTGCAATCCATGGGGGAGGGGGGGGGGGGAACCGGAGGAGCATTGTAGTTATTCCAAGGGGACGTCGAACAGGCCGCTGTTTGCTTTAAGCAGTGCCGGGCTGGAGTTAACGGTTCGTGTCTTGGTCATCACCGGTGGTTAAGGATACCTTTTTCCGAGCAGTTCTATTTGACTGCTTCATGGCTCACTTTCTCGAGTTTAACGTCCTGTTGGTCTCGTTTTACTCTGAATATCAGTTAGTTACTGAATGGCTACGCACGTGAGCTCAGCTGGTTAAAAGGCAACTAAGCATACGGCGCCTGTGTGTGCTCCTGGTTATTTGTCCTTTGTCGATGCTGTAGTCGTCTGAATATAGAACGAAATGTGTGGATTCAATTTCCGCAAGCTCTCCTAACCACTACATAAAGCTAAAGAAGTTATGTGTAATGTTTGCATGCAAATAATCGAATTAAGCTATTCTGGGAGCTATCTGACCTGTAAAATGTTTTTCTAGCAGGACTCTTGAACGCTTCGCGATTACTGGATGGTCGGCCGCTGTTCGACCAGCCATTACTCAACACAGCTCCTACCGCTTGTCAGGCCACATGGCATTGAAAAAACTTTTATGCTTCTGGAAGGTGACTGGCTTGTGTCTACATCTTGAACTGAGTGACTGCACTCACCGCTCATTTCTTTCCTTTATCTTCTTTGTATTCCACGTTACCCTTTTTCGGTGTAGGGAAGCCAACCAGACATGTCTGTGGTTATTATGCCTAGCGAACCCTCATCCTTTTTTCTCTTTCTCTCTATCCTGTTTATCATTTCATTGCGAGAGTAGTATGCTTTATACGATCGACCTTAAGAGGAAGCTTTAGCTCGGGTGCTGCTATCTAAATACATGTAAAAGGAGAATTCGTTTTTCTCGATAACGACTGCACCAAATTTGACAAAGTTTATTGCATTTAAAAGAAACAAGTTAAAATCTAGTGATTGTTGGTTTCGAATTTTTGAGTTAGGTCGTAAATTCTTTATTAAAAATTGGCAAAGTCGAACATTTTCAGAAAACGAAACTATCATGTTCACAACTCCGTAACTTAACAACAAAAGTGATAATACAATTCTGTGGATTGCATCTAATAGTACATCTAAAGTGGACACAATTGATATGTTTCACATGAATATGAAAAAATTAATAAGTGGAAATACAACTTTTGCCGAACCCTTGTAAAAAAAAACATAAATTCAGATAACATGTAAAATGACATATCGAATTTGTCCGCTTTGAATGATGTAATTGATGCTGAGTACAGAGCCGCGCTATCTGTTCTTGATGCAGGGCTACGAATTCGTAAACTTCGTGCTACAATTTTTTTTCAAACTGTCAAGTATTTGAAAATCTTTTTAACAGAATTCAAGCCCCAAATCAAAAGTACGCTTCCAACAGTCACTAAAATTTTCCTTTCTCTCTCAAATGCAACAAATTTCAATAAAGTGGGTCCAGGGATTGTCCCAGAAAAAGTTTTTTACGTTTTACATGTATTTGAAAGGGGCCGTGTCGGGGTTGGGCCCGAGCTAAAGCTTCCTCTTAAAGTGCAAGCGGTTCCCTCCAAGTCATGATTTTCTCGTACGAATGCAAAGAAAATGCACCATTGTATTTTCAATCACATCATGCCTAAAGGGATAGGGTGCCTTATTAAAACAGTTGGGAATTCACAATTACAACAAATATTTCTAGTGTTCCTCAAGGTGCTATATATGTCGCGAATTTGCCAGTATTAAGATTGAAATGCATTGGGCGCTATCATACGCGCTAAAATATTCCGGTAGCTCGAGAATTATTTTTGAAGAAGTATCCAGCAAATGTCGACTCGTAAATGTAGCCGGCACTACATAAACACAGGTACTTTGGTACCAGTCTAATCTAACCTATAGGGCTTATTGCTGGCACACGAAAAAAATCCTGGCCTACATATCGTTGCCTGGTGGAAAGTTGCGGACTGCGTCACTTGCGGAAACTGCGACAGTTGTGGCCCACGTATCTATCACAGGTGGTTTCGGAGCATTCACCACACTTACGAACAGCGACCCCCCTTTGAGAATGTTAAAATTGAAACGCCTACTCTTTGCTGTCACGTGAAGCAAGGAAGTTCAAGTAATTACCTCTGGGACCCTTGCTACGCAATATTAATGAAATTAGGGCTGGGGACGACTGTAGAGACCACTAGCGACAAGCCCCCGTGCCGGGCAGCTCCCACTAATTATCACCCAAATTTGATTAGTCCAACTAGGCAAGCCGCTGAAACTGCTTATCCGAAGTCAGGTTCCGGGCCTTCATTTTTTTGTCTTGTGTTTTGTATATGTTGTTTAGAATGAATCAGTCGCAAAATATCATTTTGTTTCCGTTTTCATAGCAGCATGCGCGTTAACCACGGGGCACTCGAACACAGTTTACCGGTTCGCATGTGATTGCTAAGTTGCACCACGAACGCAGTGCTTCGTTGATGCTGGAAAATGAAAACTACAGCACTGTAGATGTGACCTGGTCGAATTAAGGTCCGCTCAGTGTTATAAAACTTAAGGTGTTGCTCTTATATTCGGCATTACAGAAGCCACCTTTATCTTGACTAACGGTAATTATTGTGCCACATTATCTGGCCTAGATTATCTGCATTGAACTAGGCGCGTGCGAATACTCGAATATCAGCGAATTGAATTCGATTCGCGAATCCAATGTCTACTATTCGTGTTCTCGAATATTGGATACGTTAGGTGTAGAGACCCCTCGCCATGGTGCGTGCGCCGCAGAATCCCTCGTGCTCGACGCCACCCTAGCGAGCGTTCCCTACGCTTCGTTTTCGGCAAAAAAGGTGCGCCGAGCGTGAGGCGGACGGCCCTGCCAGGCTGACCAGACCTTTTCACTGCGAGCGCTGCCCGTACACACACACACACACACACACACACATACACACACACGCACACACGCGCGCACACACACACACACACACACACACACACACACACACACACACACATACACACGCGCGCGCGCGCGCACGCACACACACACACACGCGCGCACGCACACGCACGCACACCCAGCGCGGTGCTGCGCCCATCGGTGCGGCGCCGATCGAAATGAGAACAAGACGCGGACAGACGGGGGCAAAAGCAACAAACGCAGCGCGTAATTTGGGAAGCGAAACCATGTGTGCAGGAAGGGGTCGATTAGCCACCGAGATGCAAACAGATCGTTGGATACGGCCGGCGGCGAACTTTCCCGTCGCTTCAACAGCCGTCGATCTAACCCGCAATCGTTATCTCCGGAACGATCACCGATTTATCGCCCGTGCCAACGTATTAGCACAAAGAATTCTGCGACACGTAGCGGCCTGTCACCACATCTCTGAAGGGCGAATTTCCGTAACGGCCACACTACCTAAACCATTAGGCCTAGCCGGCGCTGTTTGATCGGGCGATACAGTTAGGGTTTGGAGTCGAAACGACGCACTTCTATTCGCAGCGCCCGCGCTATTCTCGGGTGTTGGAGAAACGCGCATCGCAAACGATAGCGAGAGACTGCGGATGAACGAGGAGGGAGGAAGGAGGAACTGGGGTTGCAAGCGAGCGTCGCGCGGACTTTGCCTGACTCCAGACCTCGGATTATTTAACAGGTGACAAATCAGGCCGAACTTGACAATGAAATGGCGCGGACGACGCCTGTTCGTTATCGTCGGCGCCGACTACGCGGGGAGTGGTGACTGAGTCACGTGATGGACGGTCGTTTCGTCCGTCGTGCCGATTGGCCTTACGATAACTCAACCGTGAAGTTGGTTTCGTCATTCAGTATTCTGGAGAATAACTGCACAGAAAAAAGTGCATCGACCACTACGATACTCCCTCGCAGCTGTTTAGGTGTTTCTAGTGCGGGATATATTGTGGCAATGAATTTGTTTCTGAACGGCGGTGTCCTCGGCGGCGGCACTGTGCCTCTGCTCGGGCAGCTCGTTTAGCAGCAGCAGCAGAAGAAGCGTTTCCACCGGTTGCGTTGCTCATGGTTCAAAGAGAAAGCGTAAACCTGGGAACGCGGGGATCGCGCAGAGTGCGTTCTCAAGCGGCGGCGGCTACGCAGGCCACGTAGCGCCTGCGCAGTGGGTGCGAAGCACGCGCTAGCGCTTTGTTTCCGTATACGGTATCTGTGGACGCTCTCGCCGCATGCCTGGTCGCCGCTGTGAAGCACCTCCCGAGTGGCACTCCGCTTTCCTCCTCGCCCTCTCACGATAATGTCCTCATCAACTTTCCTCCTCATGCTTCCGCACCACCCTCCTAACCCGCTTTCGTTGTCGCGCTCTCTTCGTGCGTCATCCTCCCCGGCATTACGCGTTCGCTCTTGCATCTTTCGTTGTGCTCGTTCACTCGGTTACGCCGAGGGACGCCGACGACGCCGAAAGCTCAACGAAGGAATGGGCGCATTCTAGCCAGTAAACAAAACATTACCGCCAACACAGGCCCGTTGTTACATTGATAACTCCGAATGTATTCACTACAACAGAACGTCACTACTTCATAATGAATTCCTTCTTCCGCAAGCGGGATAGCCGGAAGTGGACGTGGAGGAGCCCGAACGGCGAGACTTGAAATGAAATAGACTTCATACTCTGCGCTAACCCTGGCATCGTACAAGATGTGGACGTGCTCAGCAAGGTGCGCTGCAGTGACCATAGGACGGTAAGAACACGAATTAGCCTAGACCTGAGGAGGGAACGGAAGAAACTGGTACATAAGAAGCCGATAAGAAATAAGAAACCTGCGCCTGCTCTGCTTTTACTATTTATCATTTCCTTCAAGCGCCAGCTTTGTCGCCGAACTCGACACGGCGTGCGAGCTGTCGTACACCAGGCAACGTGTTTTCTGGGCGCGCGTGGGACCGCAGCCGCAAGTGACACGTGGCGGAATGGACCTGCCATGTAAGAGCACTCTCCTCGCCTGTCAGACACAAGCAAAAGACAAGTTCGCCAGTCAAGTCGGGCTGCGCTGCGGCTATCGTCAGCCGTCCCAAACATACCGAGACATCCTGTCGTAAACAGCGCCGAGCAATTCGCGGTGCTGGCGTCAGTTCAAGCCGGTCGAGGTCGCTCTGTGAAGCGTTAGCGTTAAGCTGTGCTGGCGGTAGTACCTGTGTTATCGATAGGTTAATTACAGGATGTTTCAGCGAACATTTTCAAAAATCATTAAAAGTTATCACAATTCTAGTTCATGAGCTGGTCTACTCGAAGCTGCAGACTGTACAGTTGCACAAAAAATTGAGCTGCAAAATCGACTAATAAAATCTCACTAATTAAGTTTTTAGCCATATAAATTACGGCCCATATTGCACCTTGCAAATTCTAGCCATGGAGTTCGCAAGGCGCATCCACTTGGAATGAATTTTCAAGGTGACATCTGTTTCGAGATATAAATTCCGGAACTTTGCGGAGAAATGCATTGGCGTTCCGGTTAATTTATTAACAAAATTTCATGTCATGCACTGAAGCGCAGAACTAACTGGAACGCCAGTGCGTTTCTCTGCAACGTTCGGGAATTTATTCTCGAAACTGTTGTCCTGAGAATTCGTTCCAAGTGGATCCGCCTTGCGAAGTCTACTGCTAGAATTTGTAAATTGCAATATGGGTCATAAGATAATTAGCTAGTAATTTAGTTATTTATTTCTTCTTAATTAGTCAATTTTGCATTTCATTTTTTTTTTGCAAGTAGTACCCGCTGCTTCGGGAAGAACAGCTCATCAAATAGAATTGAGCTGTCTGTCACAGGAAACATCTCAAACATTTTGAAAATGTTCACTGAAACACCCTGTATTTCTTTTATGCAAAAACAAGCGTATTTTCGTGCCCGAAATGTGTAAGCAATAAATTCTGTGAAAAATTATCTGATATTCGATTTGATATAAAATTTTTGTTTTGATTCGATGTGATATCCTATTTGAAATCTACTATTTAGTATTCGCACAACCTAAGAAAAGTTCTTCGTTGCTGAGCTGTTGTGAACACTACATGAATGCTGTGATCACTACGCTATGATGGCGACACTCCACGCGCTACAGCTCCAACATATGCCAGCAATGGTTACTTTCGCACGATACTTCTGTATATGCAACATACTCAAGCGTCATCACTTTTTTTGCCACTTCGAAAGCCACAGATGGGTTATTCTTCCGATTGCAGCCAGCAGCGCACAATTTAGGCCTCAAGTGATTCTCAGCACACCAATCATGCCTGACCCCATAGCTTTTATAATATAGTATACATATAATAATGTCTGCGACATGCCAAAATTGCAAACATAAAGCAAAATTTTTGTAAGTGTTATAGTAGTAAGTGACTTTTAATACAAATCTATTCTCCCGTGGCCAACGCTTGGGTCAGCAAAAACGAAATGCCCCAGAAGATGGTGCAGGTAGAACCCTCAAGTTTCAGCTCAAGCGTACCCTCAAGTTTCACTTGGCCCAACCCAATATTTAATTTGAGCCACGCCCAAATTTCAAGTTGGGCAATCCCCATATTTGAAGTTTGGGCGCCCTCAAATGTCGAGTTGGCCCCGCTCAAATTTTCAAGATGGCCCACACTTAGATATAAGTTTCATCACCTCCACATTTCAAGTTGACCCACGTCAAAACTTTAGGTTGACCCATCCCCTCATTTCAGTTGGCCCACGCCTACTATAAGATTCCCTACGCATTTCATATAAAGCCCTATGTATCCGTATTTATTTATTTATTTATTTATTTAACAATGTCCTTACAGGCCTCGTATGAGGCATTGGGTAAGGGGGGCGTTACAATAAGATTAACAGAGTATATAGAACATATAAAAGCATAATAGACATACATTATTTATTTATTTATAAATACATTATTTATTTATAATAATTTAATTATTTATAATAATTTATTTATAATACATACATTATTTATTATTTATTTATTTATTTATTTTCCGTTTAAGTGGATCCTTATCACTTATAAAGCTACCAATCATGTGCATTTACTCTAATACAACGAATAAATGTGTTAGCTTCGCAAACTAAACATTTTTGTGCAGATGCAAGCATTACACGTCTCGCACGACGTGTCTGGCGTACTCGCCAAAGAACGCTTCCGTGTGCAATAACCTTCATACACCAACAATGCGTCACGGAACATGAAGTCGCACGAAATCATTGTTGGCGCCTTTCTAGTGCCTATACAGTCTATACACATCCAATCTAGGTCAAGTATTGTTGCATTCTGCTCGAAGGGTGTGGATTAACGAGTGGAGTTTCTTACAGCACACTGTAGCTAGCTGGTGGCCCGAAGATCGATTGCGAAGACAACGGCTGCTGAAACCCTCTCCTTAAGGCTCGTGCTAATAGCTGTGTCATGATAAATGGTTCCGTCGCATTCAGACGGGCCCTTAGAAGAACAGAAGAATGAGAAAGCGGGAAATAAAGTTCCGGGTACTCTTACGTGCTCAGTTATTAGCCAGCGCGAGTTCCACAAACCCTCTGCGTAGGTGGTGACTAATGACCATCGCAGTCAGAAAAGTTGGTGGCTCCATAGTTCTGTAGCAAGAAAGTTGCATCTTTGGAAAACACATGGCACGTTTCCGAAAATAAGCGTGTGCATTATACTCAGGACGTTACGATTATCAGCATTGTCTTGTTTCTGAGAAGCAACTTATATCCTTTGTTGCGACCACAAGCCTCGCTTAAGCTTAACCATAGATCGTAATAAATATTACTGACACGGCTGCCGCACACCCAGGTGCACTTATTTGATTATGGGACACTCGGTGCTCTCCCTTTGCTTGTCGTTTGTACCACTAAGATATCCCAAGAAAATTTAAATTTTGTAGAGATCGTACACCAGATGTGGAAACTTGTGGTATAATAATAAGACGTTGTTTCCGCTGAAAATTTTCCAATGAAAACGAGGTGAATGCCTCCAATTTCTTCTTCCGTATTCTTTTTTTATTCCTCATCAAGCAATGCGAAACACCTAAAAATAATTTTCCACAGCCTTTACCAGACATTCTTCAGGTCACATATGCAATCAAGTTTAGTCAGGCTACTGCAAGTACGCCGTAACACAGCAAGATTTTCTAGTTCGTTTGGTATTGACTGATGCCCCTATCATTCTAAAGTTCCGTGACTTCAGTGACAAAGAGAAGCTGCTAAAAACCGCTTTCAAGCTGAAAAATTTGGGTTAGAAACTTTCCGAACACTTTTCTTCCAGCGTCCATGCAGCACACAAAATTTTATGAGACGCTTTCGTTGGGGAACAGAATAATGGTTTGGTTGTTAATATTATGTTTGACCATATGTTCATTGATCACGTTCGTTATAACTGGGACGGTGTCTCAAATAGTTAAGTGATGGCTCCTGGTTTCGATTCTTGTGGAAGGCTGCCAAACATAGCTTCATTTTCAGGTTAACATTGCCATCAATCCAGCACAGATCTTGTGCTTCTGAATGTTCATGCCAGAGGCATAATTAATAAATTTCCGCATTTTTCTTTCCGCTAGATTTTTCATGTTCAACTTGTATTATATGCTTCACAGAAACATGGTGTCATGAAGTTCACGATTCAGAATTTTCACACCTCCTGTTACATCGCTGCCTAGTGTGACAGTCAGAATAATAAAGGAGGAGCTGTCGCTTTGTTCTTACGTGTAAATTTTAACTTTAAGGCTAAGCCACGCCTTTGTAATGTAGAAACAGTTTGGTGCAATCTACTAGTGGATAAACAAATTTTATTGGTTTGCGGCTTTTATCGCCCCCCTGACAGCCCTGGCATATTGTTGGACAATATTTGGCAGTTTATGCTTGACCATAGTCTAGACCATTCTAATTTAATCCTTCTCCGCGACTTCAACGTTACTGGCATTCACCGGCCTTTCTTTACGTTTTCCCCCATCAATGCATCTGGTTGTAGAGATTTATTTAACATTTTTCATATCACTTAACCTGACACAGTTAGCTCACAACAACACGGGGATGAATTCCATGCTCGACTTAATGTTTATCAATGACAGTCATGTTGAGTCACGTTCAACAAACACAATAAATGTCATGTGCTTTTTGTTATCTACATCTCTCCCTGCGCACAGAAATGTGGCGTCTCGCGAACAGAGTGAAGAATCCACGTACTGCAAACTTCTCACACCAAAGTGGGACGTCACGTTGATCTAGCTGCATCGCAGACATATACGTCATCATCATGCCACGAGCTCGCCGAAAGACGTGAATTTACTGCTGTCCACACGCATAAACTGAAGTGTCCTGCAGGCACGTACCCAGGGGGGGGCCCGGGGGGGCCCGGGCCCCCCCCGAAATCAAGTGGCATACCCCCCCCCCCCCTCCCCACCCACGCCACCACTCCTCACAAATTCCTAAAGCGCCACCAGATCAATGTTGAGACCTGACAGCTGTACATCGGTCCGCATCATGCTGCCTTTTTACTCCTTTTAGATGGCGGTAGTTATCGCCATCTCTTGTATAGTGAAGGACAGTTTTCTCGTAGATTCCGCACCCGCGCGATTAACTCGAGATGAGTTCAGTTGTCACCATCTATTCAACCGTCACGCGCATAGCTGTTGCTTTTGTTAGTTCAACCTTCTTTGTTTAGGCTGATCCTGGGACAAGGAGAGGGATGCGGCTGTTACTCAGCTGGTCTGTACTCTCATGGAACGAGTTGCGGCCGGAGAAAACGCCAATTGCGTTTAACTTATCCCTTTGCTTCATTTTTAGAGCGCAGCTCTTTGGCGTCCGTTCCTGGGTTTCGCGTCGTCGTCGGCGTTGTCGTCGGCCTCGTAACCAGCTACGCCCCCCTTTCATCCCCCCAGCGCTAGCAGCGACCGACTGATACCGCTGGATGCCGCTGACGCCGCTAGAGAGTCAAGATAACGTGACTGCATAGAACACCGTCGCCGCCATGCAGAAAGAGGAGGAAAGGGTCCCCCTCCACTGTTCTTGTGTGGCGGATAGGGTGCTCTTCAGTTGCCGACGCGCCGGTTATTTCACGTAGGCCCCGGCACGTCGACGAATACGTGACCACCTTCCCACGGCTAGACCTGGTTCTTAGCGCTGCGGAAGCGAGGGTATCATATTGTTTGTGTCGGCATCGGCGGCGTTGTCCCTGAAACCAACTCCGCAGCTGGGGTTGACTCACTATCGGCGTCAGCGGCATCAGTCAGTCGCTGCTATCTCTTCCCTCCTCCCTTTATCGTGTTGTCCGCTTGCTGCGCGCGCTTCTGCCCCCATCGTTTGCCGCTGGGTGTACACGCCGCCCCCCTCCCCCCTCTTCCTGCGAGTCTCCGGTTGTCAAAGCGCCGGCTCGAACTTAATTCCTTTCTTCGCTCCTCCTCCAATGCAACCCCTGTGCGGTGGCAATCAGAGAGCCAGATCGGTGGCGGCGGATCTGTATATGTGCACCGCCCCTACCGCACTCACGAAAGACGTCGTGCACTTCCTGCAACTCGCATTAACCGTCCATCGATCCACACCGATGTTAGTAGTGGGGGACTTTAATGTTGACATAAAGACAAACAGCAATTTCCTAACACTTATGCGGGAGAACATCCCGTTCCTCTCGCTCGTAACGCGTCCCACGGCTGTGACAACCTCGCGAGGCACTTGTATAGATCTCGTATTTGAGAATCAAGCATTGGTGTACCAAGTCGAACATATATCAGTCTATTTCTCCGACCACAAAGCTTCCTTCATGACTGTCAAGAACTGTTAGTGGAGTCTTTGTTAAAGGAATACGTGTGAAAAATAAAAAAAAAATTCTGTGATAGCGCATACATGTGTTGCTCGATTTCATTGCCTCAATCTATCGAAAAGGTGAAACAGCTTATTTGCTGCGCTCAAATTTCGCATTAGGAAGTAACGTAATCGTCGGTAATTTTTTTCCTTGAGTTACGGCTCGCCGCGACGCTGGTAGATGCCCGGAACCATATACACGTGATATGGGTTAGATAAGGTGGGAAATTAAATAATGTGAAAGAGCGTCCATCGTGGAACCCTGCAATAACCCTTAAACCCATAAGCAAGATGACTGTCGCCCGTTACCTCGTCTGTTTTTCCCTAACTGTATAGCACTTTTCGTGCAAAATTGGCAACTGGAAACAAAAACCGCAAGGAGTTGAGAAATTAAGCGATCTACTAAGGGAGAAACCAAGGCAACAACCAAACTGCAAGCAAAAACGAATAATAAAAAAGTTAACCGTTGTTTATGAGAATATTTATGGATCAACATCTTTTTATTTAAAAAGGAAGTAGAGAAAACGCCGCCGGAAGTGGAGAACAATTACTTGTTTTGAATGACGCTTCTACAGTTATCGGTCGAACCGCCTCACGAAGCCACTTTTCTGCTGTGCTTATGTGGGTGTTTTTCTAACCGTTCGCAGTGAGCGCAGTACGTCTAGACTCGCAGAGTCCTGCGCTCTACGCGGTTGTATGGGACTGGTGGCCGCACAGCGTTACGCAATTCGCGGAACTGTCAAAACTGATCAACAAGGCGAAAATAACTGATATTCGAAACTATAACATGAGAAAGACTGAAGAAGCCGCAAAAGATGAACGCAGCCTGAAATCAGTAAAAAAGAAACCTGGCATAGGACAAACCATGATGTATGCACTAAAAGATAAGAAGGACAATATAATCAGCTATCTCGAAGATATAGTAAAAGCAGCGGAAAAATTCTAAGCTGACCTGTATACAGTACCCAGAGGAGTCACGATAGTTCACTTAGAAACAGTAATGAACAGGATACAGAAACTCTCCTATCGCTAGCGATGAGGTCAGAAGGGCCCTGCAAGACATGAAACGATGAAGAGCGGGAGGATAAGGTGGAATAGCAGTCGATTTAATCAAAGTTGGGGGAGACATAATGCTTGGAAAACTTGCGGCTCTTTATACGAAGTGTCTATCGACTGCAAGGGTCCCAGGAAACTGGAAGAATGCAGACATTATACTAACCCACAAAAAAAAGGAGGCGTTAAAGAAGTGAACAATTATGGGACCATTAGCTTGCTCCCAGTATTATATAAAATATTTACCAAAATAATCTCCAATAGAATAAGGTTAACACTGGATTTCGTCAACCAAGGGAACAGGCTGGCTTCAGGAAGAGATACCTTACAATGGATCACATCCATGTCATCAATCAGGTTATCGCGAAATCTGCAGAATACAATAAGCCTCTCTATGTGGCTTATATAGATTACGAAAAAGGCATTTGATTCAGTAGAGATACCAGCAATCATAGAGGCACTACGTAATCAAGGAGTACAGAATGCTTACGTAAAAAGGTTGGAAAATATTGCTGCATGCGTGAGGTATTTGTTTGTTTGAACGAGGCGCGTAGGCGCCATCACTCCAGAAAAGAGGAGGAAGAACGAACTAGGCTCGCGCTGTGAATCTAACCGGTCAGCGCATCAACCGTTGTTGTAAATATAATCTGTAAATAGTTTCTTGTCTTACTGACTCGTCTTTCGCGTTAGAATATGTACAGAGGTTCTACAGCTACCTTAATTCTACACAAGAAAAACAGGGAGATACCTGGAGAGAAAGGGGTCAGACAGGGAGACACAATTTCTCCAAAGCTATTTTCTGCGTGCTTAGAAGAATTCAAGCTATTAAACTGGGAAGGCTTAGGAGTAAAGCTCGACCGCAAATATCTCAGGAACCTTCGGTTTGCCGATGACATTCTTCTATTCAACAACAATGCAGACGAGTTACAACAAGTGATTGGAGACCTTAACAGAGAGAGTGTAAGAGTGGGGTTGAATATTAATATGCAGAAGATGAAGATAATGATTAATAACCGGGCAAAGGAACAAGAGATCAGGATGGCCAGTCGGCCACTAGAGACTGTGAAGGAGTATGTTTACCTAGGTCAATTAATCAGAGGGAACCCTGATCATGAGAAGGAAATTCACAGAACAATAAAAATAGGTTGGATCGCATACGGCAGACATTGCCAGCTCCTGACTGGAAGCTTACCATTATTATTGAAAAGTAAGGTGTGCAATCAGTGCATTTTGCCAGTGAAACATGTCCAGTGCCAATGCATTTGCCAGTGCATTTCCCAGTGCATTTTGCCAGTGCATATGGGGCAGAGACTTGAAAGCAAGTTAAGGACCACGCAAAAAGCGATCGAACGAAGATTGCTAGGCATAACGTTAAGAGATAATGAGAGTGGTTTGGATCAGAGAGCGAACGGGTATAGACGATATTCTAACTGACATCAAGAGGAAAAAATGTAGCTGGACAGGTCATGTAATGCGCCGGTTAGATAACCGTTGCACCATTAGGTTTGCAGAATGGGTACCAAGAGAAGGGAAACGCAATCGAGGACGACAAAACACTAGGTGGAGCGATGAAATGAGGAAATTCGCGGGCGCTAGTTGGAATCGGTTGGCGCAGGACAGGGGTAATTGGAGATCGCAGGGAGAGGCCTTCGTCCTGCAGTGGACATAAAACAGGATGATGATGATGATGATGATGATGGGAGTGGTGGGCCCCTCCCGAAAAAAAATCCTGGGTACGTGCCTGGTGTCCTGTAAAGTTTGAAAGTCGAAGGTAGGACTGTAATCCTGAATTTCAAGCTACGTTCAGAGGCGGAGAAAAAAATAAAATATCGATTGGCGCGTTCACTATTGTGTCCTAGTAGCCGAAATTCGCCACTAAACTACGGAGGTACTTACAGCTTTCGCACAACTCAGAGCGTTTAATTTATGCAAATACTAAAATTTCCAATTTTTGAGAGCCCTAGAAGTTAAAAAAGGCCTTGCTAACTTAGTTTGCTTGCACTTATTACTAATTGTACTTAGGTTGGTGCGAACATTGATGGAAATATTTTTAGGTATCCTGACATCAGCGTTGATTTGAAGGGTGTGCCAGACAAGAAGTTGCTATTGTTTAGTGTTCCAGGTGCACAATTTATTTACCTGCCATTGTCGAAATAGTGCTGACCATCCCTGACATACTAGCCAGATGAATGAATTATTGTAATTTAATCTGGTAATGGTTATAGACTAAAAAACAGACGAGTCAAATACTTGCAGCGTCTTAGAAAGAAATCTGACAAATATACAAACTAGAGCCGGGGATTCAAGTGATATACGAAAGGAGAGGTCAGAAAATGTTTTATAAGATGCATTATCAAAAGAGCTAAAATAAACAACACATGCGAAAAAAAAAACCAATTTCTTCGCCCGAACGGTTGAGAATTGGCATAAACGACATGATATCATGCACATACATGACGACAGGTGGGTAGTTTGGTGGCAGTATAAATAATCGTTGCCGTCTCCATGCAATGGAGATAAAAATAGCCTGATGATGATTACAATTAAACACTGCGCTGTATATAAACTATTTGTCAATTCCGACGATATAAAGGTATCTGCCAGAGTGCGCTCTGCATGACATAAACGAAGCAAATTTCTAGCAAACAGCAGCAGTTATGGCGCCGTCACTAATAACTGATAGTTTTCTTATCTGTTTATAAACATATATGGGAAAACTAATCAAGTTTGCGAAATTCATAATAGCAATAACCAGTGAGCTGCAGCAACAAGAACACCGATGGATGCGGTCTTCAGGATGAAATATTTGGGGGGTGTCTTGCGAAAAAGAAAGGGCTTTCATATTTCAGCCAAGGCCTGAGGCTCAAAAGAAGTAATTCCAAGGAATGCGTTCGCCTCACCACTGTACAGGAAAATACCGTTGCGCAGTCCTTGCATTCCAAGTAAATATGACATACATGCAATAAAGGTTTTGTCATTACGACGTTAAGATTAAAGTGTTTCTCACCGATTTATTTTACTCAAGCTGGAGCACTTTGACATGAGGGGGCTTAATTCAATGTCCTTGCAGAAACATGACAGCTACCTATATTTAGCGTTATATAGCAAGAAAAAAAGAGTTCTCAACTTCTGCTTATACATATTTGCAGTGAATTAGTCGTCTTACTTAAGCTCCATTTATTTTCTTACATTCGGATTTTTTCAACCCTTATGCACTACCTTTACCTAAAAGAATACTTGCATTACTAACCTTGTATTTTTTTTCGAATTGTATTGTTGAGGCAAATTGTAGTGAATGCGTGAGCGGCTATTTGATAGTCCTTAGTGGCCTCATGTAGCTTTAGGGTGTCAGTTATTCAAAGGACCGCCCTAATGTTGAGTGCTGACAAAGAAATATTGTTTTTCTAGGCTTGCAGATGTAAGAGTATGCTTCTATAAATGATGAAAAGCAGGCTTCGGAGAAAACATAGCGAGGACAATTCGTACCCTTACCGGTAAGCACATTGCCTGATCTGAGGTACTCTCATTTGTGTTTAAGTCTTTAAAGCAATTCATCAAAGCACATAGCACACTGAGTGTGCGAATCGAAACAAGTAATTATCGTGGTTAAATGCCTTTGCCCTGTGGCAAAGGCATTTCGAATGCTAAATACATTTTTATACTTCTTATTGCATCCGTGCGGAAGTACGCTTCTGCAGACGCCTGAAGATTGTTTTAAAGAGGAGCTTACAATTTATTTATGTAATCAACAACAAAAGAGTACACTACACAAATTTTCATAGAGGCAGAAGCCAGCCAGCATAGCATCTGCTGCAAAAGAAATATAATGTACATACGCCACGTCGTATTTGCGCACAAAGAATCATACTAAACAGCAAGACACGTAGCTGCATTCACGGACGTCCCTCTTCACTTTCCCACTCGACATTCGTTGCAGTAATTTGTTGGCCCCTATGTGTACGCACGCTAACGCGTTGCTATGACTGGCCGTGTCTACAGCATACAGTGAGGGAGTCGCAAATTGTCTCGCATGCCAATACCAGCGCTACTAAGCGACGACATCGATCGATGGTATGGCGCAGACGCTAAGGAATTTCATATTCTGCCGTCGCTCTTTGACAGTGAACACAGTCTGAAGAGGAGGGAGCCAAAAGCAGCCTGGCATATAAAATTCCAGATAAAAAAGGAAATAAAGAGCATTTTCCTAAAGATGTATTGAAGAAAAAAAACGCTTGTTATAGAAGGCCCAGATTTGCTTGCAAAGAGTATTGACGCCGATATAACTGTTCTTGTTCTCGAATTGCCGCTTTAGGTGTAGGATGGGAAATATGCCGTAGCAAGGCTCGTACTATAGGCTTTAGCAAAGTCTCTATGGCGTCGCGCTGTATTTGGCCGCCATCCGTGGTTCACAAGGAGAGTAATGCCTGCTTCCACTGACATTCTGGTGTGACATTGTGTACTTCTTGATTTTTTTTTCCTTCGAGGTTAGGCGTACGACATAGAAAAAACACCAGACAAGGTGTAAATATAACTTGACATCGCAAGAGAAATTTCTCGTGAGTAAACTTCTCGGAGGAACATGAGACACATAAAGCTTTTGGCAGTTAAAACAAATGGTCTTACGCTACTAAAGCAAAATCAAGTGTAACCTGCTATCGCAAGGAAAAGCATTCTTCACAAACAAGATATGGAATGCAGTGAAGCTGCTCTGCACATAATCTCCACCGTATCTAAACACAGGCCGCACAAGCTTTGCCAGTAGCATCGGCGATGCTTCACCTTTTCGTCTCACAGTTGCCTGAACAAGCGGCTTGTATGCGTTCCATAATGATGGATGTACTTTCGTAAGCTTCACTGAAGTGCAGGTAAGTATTGAGGTCAGGATATTAGGCGTTATCATTATTACTTCTTTTGAAAACATATGCAGGCTGTTATAGCAACTAAGCCAAAGATTAAAAATAGGCAAATGGCTCGTAGCTTGACAGAACAACGGTAATGTTGTTTGCCGTCGCTTGGAGATACTCTATTTCTTTCATGCCGCCTAATTAGATAGTCTTAAATAATTACTCAACTTCCCAAATATAGTTAGAAGAAAAGCGTCAATGAGAAAATTGTATAGCGACATGAAAAACTACCAATACAGCTTTCTGCTGCTAAATGCGTAGCAGGTAAAAGTTTTTTTTTCCGTGCGTGAATGAAGCCCGCGAATACACGCAAAGTACCTCGAGCGGCCAGTCGTGCGGCAATTTTGCGTGCATGTGCGGGCTTCTTTCACGATCAGAAAAACACTTTTATGTAGCACGTACTGAGCAACAGAAACCTGTATCGGGAGTTTTTCATGTCGCTCTACAATTTTCTCATTGAATCTTTTTATCTAAGTATAATATTTGAGAAGTTGATTAATTATTCAGTTAAGACTAGTTGCCTAATTAGCCGGAATTTAAAAAATTGTTTGTGGATCTCCAAGCGATGGCAAACACCACTATCTTCGTTCTCTCTAGATACGTGGCATTTGCATATTTTTAAAACTCTGGCTGAAGTTAGCTGGGACACCCTGTATACACTAGAACGGAAAATGAAATTGAAGAGCAGGCTGGAAACTGCCACCGGAAAGGGCGCAACGCCTGTTAACTGTTGAGAAAGGAGACAGAAACATAGAAACGGAACAGATGAAGAGGGGAAGGTGAAAGAATGAGCCAGATGACCACTCTGAAAGAGACTTTTTATAATGTCAGTTGCTCTCCTGAAGCCTCTGTCTGGTTGTCTTATTTTTCTTTTCGAATGCTTAATAACGTTCCCGCCCCATGTTCGCGGTCGAGGCTTCCCTCGTGTCGCTAGAGCAGAGCTGCTAAGTCTAAGGTTGGCTGTGCGAACGTGTGCAAAGGTTTATTGTGAACGTCTTGCTGTTGCTGCGATACACTTCCGCATCTGATATTGATGTGTCCCGCTTTCAATGGGCTGCGCAAGTCGCTAGTGAGGCACTCTCACCACCTTCGCTTGCTGTGTACGTCACTCGACGAATGTTTGTACCCCAGTGCTCTGCGTCGCGATGCAATCAGGCTCATCGCGCTCTACTTAATTGTCTAAAAGTAACTAACCGAATTTCACGTTCGTACCCTAGTTCTGTTTTCGGGTGTAGGGACCTCACATACTATTTCTTCTATTTCGACATCCTTTCGTGCTATGACTTGCAGTGACCGGCTCTTCTGTGTGTAATCTGTACTATCTGTGTAGCACTGCGCTCTTTGAGAGTGGTCATTTGCATATTTTTAAACTCTGGCTAAAGTTAGCTGGGACACCCTGTATACACTAGACAGGAAAAGGTAAGTGAAGAGCACGCTCTCAACTGCCACCGGAAGGGGCGCAACGCCTGCTAACTCTTCAGAAAGGAGACAGAAATATAGAAATGGAATATAGGAAGAAGGGAAGGGGAACGAAGGTAAGAAAGAGCCAGAGAAGCGGATATCGCAGCAAAGGATCGACCCTGCGTCTTCGTGCGCTGCACCTCAATGCTGATGACACTTAGCCAACGCAGAGCACGAAAAAACTCTGAAATTACGAATATATTTCACCGCTTCGTTCAGTAAGCAACTTGCACGCAGCATGCCATATGGTGGATTAAATCTTTCTCTAGACCCCACGAGGTTCGCGCGCTTATAGACGTGCAAATAGACGTGTGAAATCTTTTCGTGTAAAGTATGTGTTTGCATGAGGTTGCTTCTCTACTGTACGCACGTTTTCTCTCTCTCACTTTTTTTTGTAGGGTAAGGCAGCAAGATTGCGCTCTGGAATTTGAACGGATGAATTGTTTGCCTCGCCACTGTAGCACGAAGATCAAAGTGGGTCCAATAATGGGTTTTTTACATTTTTTTTACTTTTTATTGTGCGTTCATGCCTCCCTTGGTTGGATGATAACATTTACCTTTTTCGAGCCTTCTTCCACTTTGCAGGCTTCGGGAGAACAGTTTTGCTATGTTCTAGAAATTATGCAAATTGCAATCGTTGCGCCTCACATATTTTCAGCACACTTCTCGTGACAGTGCTATTTGTGAGAACCAACGAACCACCTGTGCACTGCCGCACCGACGTTTGATGAGCTACATCTACTTTATTTCGGTGTATCCGGGGATAATGAGCCAGCATGTCAAACTTAGGCCGAGAGAACTACAAAAATGATGCGGACTTACAGCGAGGGTGTGGGCAGAGCGTGAAACAGAATTCACGGTATAAACTCGTGTTTGATAAACAAGCGCTTTACACTAATTAATAAACCATGGCGAAAAGCCTGCTTGAAGGAGCTACCATGTGGTTCCTCAAAAAAAGTAGGGCAAATCGCCGGCCAATGTTTACACATCGTGTCAGAAAATAAGAGGCTGCCATAGCACGGCGAGCTCAGATGGCATATTCTTTCAATACGCTATTCCGCGAAATTAATTACGTATTTGTGTGATATGCAAACATTCAAACTGGCCGTCATCGTTTCCGTGTTTATATTTAAACAGAAGGCCACTGTAATTAGCGAAGTCTCGGCATTTTCGGGCGTCAACGAGATAAGCACTTATGAGTGACTGTTTTTGCAGGAGCCCGTTGCGACACCGTTTACAAATAAGCTCACTCATAGTGTCAAGAAATAAGAGACTGTCACTGCACGGCGAGATAATGCGGCACACTTTACCGATACGCTCTTCCGCGAAATTAATTAGATATTTGTGCGATAGACAAACATTCAAAGTGCTCGTCATCGCTTCCACGTTTACATTTAAAGAGAACGCCACTGTGATTAGCAAAGTGTCTGCATCCTCAAGCGTCTGCAAGATAAGCACATCTGAGAGACTGTTTGTGCAGGAGCACGTTGCGACAACGTTTACAAATAAGCTTACACATAGCATCAAGAAACAAGATTGCCATGGCATGGCGAGCTCAGACGGCATATTTTGCCGATACGCTCTTCCGTGAAATTATTTGCATATTTGTGTGATAGGCAAATATTCAAACTGACCTTCATTGTTTTCCTGTTTATATTAAAAGAGAAGGCCACTGTCATTAGCGAAGTCTCGGCATATTCAGGCGTCGGCGATATAAGCACTTGTGAGCGACTGTTTGTGCAGGAGCCCGTTGCGACACCGTTTACAAATAAGCTTACACATAGCGTCAAGAGATAAGAGACTGTCATTGTATGGCGAGCTCAGACGACATATTTTGCCGATACGCTCTTCCTCGGAATTAATTACGTATTTGTGTGATACGGAAATATATCACCTGGCCGTGATCGCTTCCATGTTTATATTTAAGAACACAGCCGCTATCATTAGCGGAGTCTCAGCATTTTTGGGCGTGAATGAGAAAGACTGTTGATTGTCTGTTTGTGTAAGAGCTCGTTTCAGCACAGTTTGCAAATAAGACTATGGTGGTTGATTTTATGGTAGAGCTCATGAAACACTCCTAACTGTATTTCTAAGTTGGAAATGTGAAATGAAAGAAGAATGCATATCTATGTTCAAAGGAGAACGTAATTGCTATTCAAACAACGATAGTTTGCCATACGGCAACGAGCATGTCCTGGTTTCGCGAACGCGAGATTACATCTCGAGTAGGAACAAATATTTATTTTCTGGCAAATTCTACTGCATGATATCATAAAAACAATGCCAGTACTCAGCACAACAAAATATAGCTGACGAAGTACCCTTGACTGCTATGGCAAAAAACTCAATGCGGAAAAATATAACTTCAATGTTGACAAATTCACCTAAGAACGCGAGAGAAATTATGAAAGCAGCGCATAGAGAAAGCGAAGTGAAAAATTAATTATCAAGCCTCCTTTTGTCTCTAATAGAACAAATTGTGGTTTTTAAAAGATTGAATTGTTTTTAAACTTGTATCGTGCCTTAGATAGATCTCACAGATTTCACACGCTTTTTAGTTGTTGTTTTTGGCCGCGCGTGTTTTTTTTTCCAACATGACAAAGCTCACGTTTCGCTTTTTTTAGCTTGTTGTAGCCGACTGGTTCTGACGTATCTAGGGTCTGGGTATCTTGTAACCACTTTCAGGAGTAAAGTGGTTAGTTAGGTGACTTGTAGATATCGTATAAACCTCGAAATGATACCGAATGACCCCTATCTATTCTGGGAACACGTAGAATTATAGTCAGCAGATAAGAATATTTTAAAGAAGAGTATAGTTACCCGTAAACGTCTTGGCATGTGAGTGCCAGTGTCGCTGTTGCGAACTGGCACATAACTGAACTGCCACGCCTTACACCAGATGGCACTAAGAGGCCGAGTTCAATAGGGAACCTACATGCAACAGAGCTTGCATGCATGCTCCCTAGAGCTCTAGATGGTAGAGAACTGACAGCCGCCTGCCGCACGAGTGAGTTGCACATGCCTTGGGCGTGTGTTTTGCAGAAACCGTAAACTATTAGGAGTAATAGGCCATAAGTATTAGAGTATCGTTAAAGAGCAGCAAGGAAAATTGTGCGCCAACATCTCCTTATATCATATCAATAAAAAAAGGGGGGGGGGCGCATACCCGAGTGTCAAAGGGTAAAAAAAAAAACAGGGTGAACAAGATGGCGGCGGTAAACAACACAAGGGTGCCATGATTTCAGATGAAATACCATGCAAACTAGATATGCAAATCATTAATAAGGAACATGAAGAGGCTTAAAGGGACCCAATATAGATGTATGTTCTAGATTTATACTCCTTTACTTAAATGATAGCGTAAACGTTTCATGACGTATCAATATGGTTCTATACGAAAATGACAGAAACGTCTTTTTTCCTGATGTCGATATACATAAATTTTCTATAGAGGCAGTCCATCGTTGGGAAAAGCAAACAGATTAATACTAGGAAGAAAATTTCAACTATAAGCACGTAAAACAAGCGACTCGCTCCTCAAACCAAGAGCAATTTCATTGGCACCCAACTTAACTATGACTTTCCACAATGCTACTATTAAACAGTAGCCAAAATAAAATTGTTAGGTATTTTATTTAATGGCTATATTTCATGATCACCACACATCGATTATATAAGAACAGGTCACTAGATCGCTCGGTGTCTTCAATTAATTAAGACATTATCTTATTCTACCTGCTAAGCGCCAAATTTATTACCCACTCGTGCGTTCACGCATAACATACTCCTCCTTAATGTAGTTATCAACGACGGAAACGTTTTATATATCCTACAGAAATGGGTGCCGTTCGAGCAATTGGTTGCATTCAAAAGTAAGAAAATATTATTCCTTATTTCAAAACTATAAAATCTTATCAATAAAGCAAACACATATGTACATATTATGTTTAGAAATTATATGTCAGCACCGCACAAACATTACTCATTTCAAAACCAATACCATAATAAGCACACGCAACACTAACAAAGAAAACCACTCACGTATAAGAATAGAGCGCATACTAATTACAGTGTTGAATTATAGTCCTCTAAAATACAGCCTCTTAAAGCAGGACCATTTTCTGAAGACACCAGAATGGGACGTTTCACCAATGAGACATAGAAAAGGTTTCTTTGATGTATGAAACGTTCTGCTCAGAAACAGTGTATTTGTAAGTGTTTCGGTTATCATGCTGTCAAGAGTCTCTTGTGTGCAATATAGTCTACATCCATTTATATTGAAGTAATGCTGCGTGTCTATGGTAAAGATATTATTCTATGTATTGTATTCCGTAGTTTGCTTTTCCGTCTTTTATGCGTTCAGCGCTTACTACCATTGCCAGACTATAACATTTTCCCCAGCTTTGTGTTTACGACTGTATTACAAATGCGCGAAGTGCGTTAGGTTTACGAGATTTACCTGCTCTTCAACACACATGCGCAGCTTGTACGTTTCTCGACCAACAGGTTAGGAGAAGTTGCCGCTGCTGTCCTGGCGGCAAGGCCAAGTCTTCTAATCTAAAACCGTTTGCCATGTCTCCAAACAGAGTTCATTAAGCTCTCTTGAATAAAGGATGAAATGAACGAAACCAATTAAGTTTACCGTGGAATCACTTGGACCACAACGTATGCTGACGTTCTTTAGTGTCGGCACTTGTATAACCCTTCCTTTCTTTTTTTCAGTTTTTGTTGATTGTCGTGTCACCCTCATCGTCATGCATCATCAGCGGTAATCGCACCACGCGCGTGGCTGCAGTGACTTTGTTTTTCGCTCCGAAAAAAAAAAAAATGTACGGATCACGGCACGGCTCGTTGACGACCATCACGTGTTCCTACGTGGATAACTGTGAAAAGAAAAAAAAATTCAGTAAGATTGTTCGTTGGGTTCTTGCTTTCTTTGTCAGAAATATTGTGGCGCTAGGTGCAATTAGTCTAAGTAATCAATAAAAATTATTTTTTTTTAGAACACAAACGTGTATCATCATTGAAACTCAGGATGGAAAGGGTTTCTCGTTCTTTTTTCCGTCTAAAGTCACTTCTATACCTCATTTGCCACGTGGAAAAAGATTTGAATGGAGAATACATTTATAAAAGTAAGCACTCTGCGAAACTAACCCAGAAAAAAAATTTGTTCCTTGTTAATGCAAAATATATTGACGTTATTACACATGTTGAAACTTTTTTTTAATTTAGTGTGCGAACCTCAGCGCAGGCACGTTAGTGTGATGTCATGAATTTCGAAGTAAGATTTGGACATAGGTAGTCATGGATAAATCAATGATCCTGAAATTTAGCACGCCGACATTCCTTTTTTTTGCTTTTTCTTTAATGGAATACTTTAGAAATAGCACTGGTGCGCTGTTTCATTCAGTCATCCTTGCAACAGAGCACTGCGGTCTACACCCGTCTGATTGGTCGAGAATGCCATTTGACACGCGCAGTCCACCTTTACGCGTACAACATTACCTACGTCCGAACAGACGCGGTCAAAAATTGGAGACGTGGTGGCGAGCTAGAGCCGAAAATCCAAGATGTCTTCGTCATGCGGCTTTCGTTATTGGGTCGTTACTGGCTTACCGAGCCGTTTATTTTTACCAGACTGAGACTGACTTCTGTGTTTTCGGATGTACAATTTTCTAATACAGTTCAAACATATTTTTGTTCCTCTTTGTATCGCTTTTAAGCGGAAACGCATATTGGAACTTTTTTCAGCAGTGAAGGAAGCATACCGGGGAATGCCTACTAGGTAATGGAATTTCCCCTCGTTCATCACAGCACGCATATTTGCATTTCACGCACAGTTGGCCGCTTCCGCGCAGCGCGAGATATTCTTGTGCCGTAGCAGAGAGCGGACGCGGCTGAAATTCCGCAATCCACCCCCCTCTTTCAGCGGCGTCTTGTATCGGCCTACCAGCCAAACGCGGATCCATATTGGCCGCCAAAATTGGCCCCCATTTAATTATAACTACCCTCCGCTTTATGGGAAACAGGAGCTGGGATTCTTCAAGCCACAGCCGTCGAACAGCAGAGAGCGTCGTTCCGTGTATCTGTGCGGTGCAAAGGCACGCGCGAAACTGATTCTACACTGAGTAAACGCAACGTATGCCAGAAGTGGAAATTATGAAATTCTTGTTTGGCCTGAGTGATGGGATCTCTGCAGGATGACGCCAGATGGCAGTGGTATTTCGAGACGTATTCCAGCGGAGCTAGAAACGTGTTCGCTGGAGGATATTGCAAAATATTCACGTCGTGCCATATAGTGAAATCTGAGCGCTGTGGACACTGGTTCCATAACTCTTTCGTTACGGCGAGAAAATGTTCGTTTTTTATAGATCTCGGGAAAAAGTTATTCACCACTACAAATATTAATTTATCACATAACGCAGGATAGCATAGTGTGCATAATAAAGTGATGTTTCCGAAAACATGTTGCCAAGGAAAAAAATTATTAGTTAAAACTAAATTTCTAGAAATCGCCATTTTTGATGCCAGTTGATAAAAACAATGAAAACATATCTACAAAAACAGTAGTATCCAAGTAAATTGAGAATATACATTTGAAAAATAAGTAACCAAGAAATGTCTGAAAAAATAAATGCTCAGTAAACCGCGGTTCTTTGGATGCAAAAAAGAAACAAAGACCAGTTCATCACTCAAGCCATGCTGTGAAGCAGTCCCTGGATTTTGTGAAGCGTAGGTGCACTTCGCACTTTCCCTACAACGGACCTGGCTTTTCTTCAAGTTTGTGGTCTTGGTAACACATTTTGCAGTTCCACCTTTTGGGCATCTTCTGAGGACGGTCCGATGAGTAGTCCAAGGAACGTACTTCACCAGTTCGTCAAGAGTCATGCACGTCTCCCAGGATCGATCGCTTTCAGCGTAGCTGGGCGACCGGTCAAGATTATGCATCCAAGCATACCTGTTTGCATTTTTGCAAGTTGTCTTTATCACCTCTGCAGTGCAGAAGAGTCAAAAGAAATCAGACACCATTGTAAATTGTCTTGCGCTGGTCCGTAGGGCTGGGCCGGGATGTGCTACGGGCGGCCTTCTTGGCGTGAAGGGAAGTTTCTTTACTGCCGACGGCAGCAAATCATAACCAAACGAAGTATGTACCCTGAAGATAATCAGCATGCAGAGTTTTCAGGTGGTGCCAAAAGATCTACCGATAAGCGCACACAAGGAAGGAGATCGCTCAAGGCCGTAAAAGAATCTCGACGGCAAACAGCCGTGGACGTCCCATGCGGACTCAAAACATAGTCGCCGTCAGAGCTTGAATCTGTTTTACTGTCATCTTCGGGTTCATAACTCGAGTCCTCGTAGCTAAATGGAAGTGTGCGGGTGACATAATTTCGAGCACGACGCTTTTGTGGTGACGCAGCCACGCAGGACGGCGTTATGGGAGCTACTTTGATAACGGCGCAGTTACATGGCAGCGTCCCTTGCCGGGATTTTACGAGAGAAGCGAAACCTAAGCTCTTGGAAACTGGTTGAAAATGCCAGGCCTACAGGTTCGATATGTGGCGGACCTTCAGAAATACGCTGTGGCGGAATAAAACCACTCGGACTCTGAACCAAATCTGACTATTCTACAGTTGCTGTCGTTTTCGGTTATTTATCACCGCTCGGAACGGTCGGATGACAAAGCCAGGAATATAATTTGATTCTTGACTTGCTGGGGGTCATTTGATTATAAATTTTTGATGCTAGTGCAGCGTAATCGTGAGCAGCGTGTGTTTTATGCGAAGCATACACACTAAACATTTTAACACCCTTAAGGGTGTAAATCAGTTTGTCGCCAGACGAACACCCTAAGGGTGCTGTTGTCTACACCCTACAGTTGGGGTGCCACTATAGCACCCTAAAGGAAGGGTGTCCAGCAAAATAAATTTAGGGTGTAAGGCTGCTCATCCAAATTAACACCCATCTGTGTGGGTGTTGGAAGGGTGTAGACCCTTTTATTTCTAGCGTGTATGGAAGGCAGATTCGGCAGTACACGCCTTCAATTACTACTATGTACAGCGATCCATGCGCAACTACTGCGTGTGCCAGAAGGTTCAAGTTCGGCTACAAAACGCACTGTTGAACAGCCGGCCTTGAAGCTTCGATGGGCATACACAAAACCTATACGTCTGGATCACATTACATATTAGTAATTCATGGTGTATATTGGAAAACCTGTCTTCGCTGCACAAATACAACCTAGCAAACTTGGACACTTTTGAGCATGTATATCAACACCAAGGTTATCACGATTTCCATATCCAAATAACATGCAACACAGACTGGTAAGATATATGCTGCATTTTCAAGAAAACGCAAATATATTTATTGCATGCTGCAATACAGAGTACAACATATACATAAATCACATGAAATATAAACATGCACAATCACCAAACACATCGGTAAGTACAAGAACATGTACATTCCCCACAAAGGTACCTAAAATATATGTATTGACCAAATCTGTTATTAGAGAAGAAACTATGTATAGCGGCACTGAAAGAGCCTGGGTTGATTCGCAGTGTTTTGGGCCACATAAAGGAATAAATCTTTAGTATTAGGCTCCAGTGAACGAAAATTCAAGTTTTGATGCCTTAAGAAAAGGCATATTGCAAAGGTGAATTAGGGAAGCAATTGAAATGCAGAGCAAACGCACAAGAAAGACACCTGTTATTTTGTACACTAATGTAATCGCAAAGCATTATGAAAAGTTTGGAAAGTCGATGTAAAGCATAACTGGCCAACATTTTTCAGACTGAAAGAATACTTTCCAAGCATAGACATGCTTTAAGTGAGGTTTATGCCAGGAGCCTTATTGCTAATTTTCTATTTCCAACAAGATTACTTGAGCACAAAAAATACGTAGAATTTTTTAGCGCCTACATAGTTTGTCCTCTTTTGTGAAATGAGAGTTCTCTGGGCTAAAGGTGCTGTGTAGCGGTTTTTCTAACTACAATACCAGTTTCTATAAATTTTTGTTTTGTAACTCTAAGGCACTGGTACATATACAATATGTAGTTTGAAAATAGGTTCTTTGCTTACTATGAATCAAAAGAGTGCATATTCCACATCTACTAGTGCCTGGGTGCAAAGTGCAGCAGGAGGCCTGATAAAAACAAACCACTGTTGATTAAACGCTTTTGCTGAGCACAAAATGTGGACAGTGTTTTAAAATACATAGTAAATTTCTAAATTATTTGCACTTAGATGCAGTAATTCAAGATTAAGGCATGCTATAGCATGTGAGCATGCAAATTAGCAAATATGGTTTAATAAATTAGCCATACTCTGGTTACTAAAAGAACACAGGCATAGGCAGTCATGCAAAAGTTCAAGTTAAATATCACACTGTTAACGTTTGCCAGCAAATGGTCATATCAAACATTATAATTATACTGAACAAGGGTAGTTCCTTGGGATAGTTTGCAATTAATGAGATAAAATTACGTACAGCTTGAATGACAAGAACTGCGAGAGATGACAGACTGCACTGACTTCCAACAATATTTAATTACGTTGCCACATCGAGTATATTTGCACAAAAGCGGGCAAGCGCAGAATATGAGTCACAAGGGGTGTCTAACAGCAAGTGACTGTACTAAGAACATCGTCCTTTGAAAAAATAAACATTAGAATTTCTATCTGTTGAGATACAAGACTTCACTAGGGGTCAGCACGATAGAGGGGTCACTAACGCACACACTAACCAGTTTTCTAGTGAAATCTGCTTCTATAGTTTCCCGGATGACCTGTCTCACTAAAGCTTCCATACCTTCAAAGAGGGGCATGCAGCCGCAGTCCCAGCAATGGATGCCGAAGTGGCCTTGAACAGTGTTATGGACGTTGTTATCGTGCTCTCCTAAATGATTGTTTAGGCGCCTGCCTGTCTGTCCAACAAAGTCAAATGAGATATTGTGAAGCTTTGCCTCCTTAACAGCCTCAATAAATCTTGCTCACAAGAGATGCAACATAGCGTTGCTGCACAGGCTGATTGCCTTTCTTGGGTTGGCTACCCTTTGGCCTTAATTTCAGCCATAGCGGAACAGCTTCTGAAGTGCACAAAACATGATGAGCACGCTCGGTCAAGGAACCAGCCGGTTGAAAGACACAGGTTTGCAGTGCTACCGTATGTTCATGATGTCTCCCATAGGCTAAAAAAGATTAGGGGACCTGCAGAAATCACAGTCCTTTTCTCAGCCCCGGAAAAGCTGGCAAGGCTCTGTAAGTGTGTAAACGCGCCTAAATCACGTCAGAGTTGTTGCTCTGCCGAGCACAGAAAACGTTTTGCGATGTGTGCAATGAATGTGGTTTCCCAAATTCCAATTTTGAGGCAGTAAATATATTGGACAGATAGGCAGGCGCCTAAATCATCGTTTAAGAGAGCACTATAACAACGTCCATACCACTGTTCAAGGCCACTTGGGCATTCATTGCCGGGACTGCAGCTGCATGCCCCTCTTTAAGATACGGAAGTTTTAGTGAGACACAGCTCACCCGGTAAATTATTGAAGCTGATTTCAGCAGAAAACTGGGTAGTGTGTGCGTTAGTGCCCCCTCTATCACGCTGACCCCTAGTGAAATTTCGTATCTAAACAGATAGAAATTGTGATGTTTTTTGTTTCAAGTGACCATGTTCTTTTTACAATGACTTGCTGTTAGAACACCCCCCTTGTGTCTGGCTTTGATTTTCTGCGCATGACCCCTCTGTGTATACACACACGATGTGGCAACGCAATAAAATATTGTTGAAAGTCAGTGGAGTGTGTCTCTCGCAGTCCTTGTCCTTCACGCTGTACGTCATTTTTTATACTGAATAGCCAATATTGATTCAAAATTAGAAAAATATAGTACACATCTGAGCTGCAAAAATGCAAGTGATGCAGCAAATGGCCTTTAGCTTTCCAAAAGAAAAAGAAATGTTCACGGTTAACCACGAGGTGCAGGGACTCCATTCTCTGAGCATCTTGACCAATAAATGCAGCGCATGGCATTGCTGGAATCTTGCAGCCTGCATTAGCACAATAAGAAGAGAATCATGAGAATTCAGTCCGTGCAATTACACATGTACTTTGCGGAAAATTTGATAAAGCAACAAGCTCCTCAAAGTAACAAACTTAATTAATGTGACTGGGCAGAATGCACCGCTCAAGCAACTGGGCAAGACAAGTGAAAGGTAGGAGAAGTTTCTATTTTGCAAATTAAGGAATTGCATGTTACTGTGAATGCTAAACCACTATGTCATGGTGAACACAAGGCACATACAGCAGCAAAAACATAAATTTACAGTAGCCTTTTCACCATAGAAAATAAGAGTGAATAAAGTTTAAAGACTACCAATGACATCTCTCAACAACAGACATTTGTCCAAGAGTGTGTATGTTACCTTAATACAAAATTGACATTATGAAATCTGCAATATATCTGCATTACACTTTATAAGTAGTGCAGGTGAGAAGCTTACGGGATATTGCACATTAAGAGTGAAATGCACAAGGCATTAAAAAATGACTGTTTTTACACAACATTATTACACTAGGAGACAAAGAGAACTGTTTTACAGAGATTGCACACAAAATGAAAATGAGGGAATCCCCACTGGCATTCTCATTTGCCCTGCAATACATGCATCCAGCCCAACAATATCCAACTCTCCAATGCGGTTTAGTAGACACTTTCTGAATCCTAAAATTTATCGTGTATTTCTTATTTACTAATTTAGTAAGAATGGGCATTTTGGCATACTTTCCTCGAAAATTTAGCATGTGTTGTCAACCATTTTTCTTAGAGCACGCCCCCTTCTTTCAATGGGTTAGCTTGGCAATGCACTGACAAGTAGTATTCCCTTATTTAAGCTTACGATCCTTCCTCATTCTCCCACTTCATGCTCTAAACTGTGATGCCACTCCGATGCAGTGTATGTTAATCTGTGACTATTTACATGGTCCTTCTTTCTGTAGCCTCTCAACTAGAGCCTGAAATTTCTTGTCTCCTAGAACATTCGTCTTTCTTGCCCAAAACATATTGCACGGTTACCCCTCATAGGGGGGGAGGGGGGTACTGTATATGAGTTTTCACATATTCAATGAACCTCAGAGACAACCATTTCTCATCCTGTGTTGCTACTATCCGCATGAGTCACAATGGTTGTAAATTGGCTACCTGCCCTCTCTCGCTTAAAAGTACATTTTGCATGTGGAAAATAACCACAAGCATCACATTTCATTGAATGAGTGCTCCTGTGCATGTTTTTTTTTTCCGTCCTGTAATGGCTAAGTTCAACATGGTCAAGTTGTTTGAAAACTGTCTAGCCTCAACCAATACTTTGTGTAGTTTCAAAATTATGATACATTCATTTTTCAAAACTTGTCCCAAATTAAGCATGAGACATTTTCATGATGCAAATGAGGTAAGGTTGTGCTCAGAGACTATGATAGGCCTGCTATATCATGCTAAACTATGTGAAATGAAATATGCTTGCAATTTTCGTGAGCAGCTAGCTCAGTATAATTAGGCACATTACCTGCGGAAACATTTTTATACCGCTCCCGAGAGGTCCTGGTTTTTTGTAATTTCTTCAAATCCCGTGCAGTCTAGATTGCAATCCGGTGCATTTTGATTTTGATATTGTATTCAAAATAAAAACAGCTGAAATTTTAAGGTTTTGATAATTATATGGGAATAAATTAAAGGTAGAAGAGTGTAATGCAATGAGCAAATAACAAGCTCATTGCAGAGAGTAAACAAATATTCCTTTCCTGCAAATAAATTGGTAGCAGGAAGGTCATACGAAATTAGCAGTTAATGCACAATAAAGAATATGATGCTACAATGCCCCGGCATTCTGTGAATATTCTTGCACAAAGAAAATCCTCATTATGAAAGACCATCAAGAAAATGCAAATGTATACTTTGGATCAGCAGTCATGCCTGCAGTATGCACTGTACCATCGGCAATATTTACAACCACCGACAACTGCACATCATATCAAGCTTAGGTGGCCAAGGAGCCCGAGTTTTAAATTATAACTTGACTTATTATATTACACTACACAACTATATCTACTTACAATGTTGTCTTCTCAACCGCTTTCAAGAAGACGTTAACCATCTGTCTGAAGGCGAACGCAAGTGGCTTGCTCTTGATGGGGGGCGCCAAGGCTGGGCATTGTCAAATCGCTGCTACCATCTGCATGACCTGCGAGAAACAACGCTCTAAGTACAAGATAAACAAATGCTATTAGAGCAAAAGACAAGATCATTGGCAATGAGCCTCGTTTTGGTTTGCACGAGAAAAGCCAAGAATATGGACTTTGTGCTGCTTACTGAAGAAGAAGCAAGCCTCCTTCCAGATGTTGCAGTCATGCATTAAGATTGTCACACAGCTATATGCTTGTATGCTGCTGTCGCCAGTACGCCAGTATGCTTTGAAGTTTATTATTTCAAGTTAAATTGATTATTGTGTTTTCTTGCCAATTCTTGGCAAACAGACCAGCAATGAAATAGCTCACTTACACACATACTCCCTTTTGAGGAGAGAATTCACACACACGCACGCATGCATGGCCGCACGCACACACGCGCGCACACACACACACGCACACATGCTTCTACCACATGAGCAGCTTCCTGTGCTTGACACACATACATTTTTTTTATCCTGTGTCACTCCTACTGCTAAGGCATAAAAAATCCTTTGTGTTACCAACCCCAAACTCCTCAACCTACACCTCCAGCTTAAACACTTTCTCGAGAGCCAGGGCAAGCCTTCTAGCTTCCCCAGTGCTCCAAACTGTAGTTACGAATTTCAATAGGGATATAGGCGACAGCTCTTGAAGGGCATGCAAATTACCCGGAGACCTAAAGCTTATATATGATACCTCTAAAGCACAACACTTCAAATTTTCGATATTCATTAAAGCTCCTGAAGACAATTGCTATATACGTAGAACGTCTCGAATAACCTGCCGCTAACAATTTCAGCGGTTGTCTGCATCAAAAGAAATGTGGGCTAACGGGAAATCCACGTCTTTAAGATCGGAATTATTGTAATGGCGAAACACACTACGAGATTTCTTAATCATTTATTTATGCTCTGGATGTAACGTTCCTTTCACAATAAAAAACAAGGATATCGATTCATCAGGGCATGGGAGGAAAAAGGACGAAGCGTATACTTGGCGCCTTCCCACTGGTCCTCCCGAGAAACGGCGCCTCATACAGCAGTTGTCCAGGGTGGCTTGAAACCAAACTCGGCTTTCAGGCGGGAACACTCGCTGCACCAAATCGGAAGAGTTTTATTGCGAGTAAAACTCTACCGGCCTCATGCAATACATACGCACGCACACAAAACGCATCCACACGCACACACAAGTATACGCACTCTCAAAGCGCAGACACAAAAGCGCGCACGCGCACATTGATGAACACAAACAAGCACACATACATGCATGCAGGCAGACACGCTAACACGTGCACGCACACACATCGACCCACAGACAACACACTCACAAAACACGTACGCACTAGACACGCGCAAACACGCCGGCCCATACAAACCGGCATGTACTGAACGCACGCACGCGCGCGCGCGCACACGCACACACACACGCACACACACACACACACACACACACACACACACACACACAAAGCGAGCTGAGCTGAGCGCACACACGCACGCACGCACACACAAATCAAGCCGAGCGCGAGCACGCGCACACGCACAGACAAAGCGAGCCGATAAAATGCTGAAGGCGTCCGGCAAGCAGCAACAGCAGCACGCGACCGCATCAGGGAGAACCAATACCGCGCCGGTTCCTTCGAAAGGTGGCTAAGCCAGTCCTTTTCTACGCGACGCAAAAGTGGTCGACCACATTTAACTGAAGTGCGAAAGACCGCATTACAAGCAGCCACGCTGAACGCACAAGAGAATCACATCAATGAACATTCAAGCGCTGAGAAACAAAGCGTAACTATGCAGGCGCACCACGCCCGATGTAAATTTGACAAACATTAGTCAAACGGGACGGGATCGAGGTAGTTAACTTGCCCTAGTAGGAGTGCAGGTGATCTTGCTCTTACATTAGCGAATTATGAATTATGCTACGAGATCACAGTGAGATAATTCTAAAGCGAACAAAACAAATACCAAATACACGGGCACTTGCCTCAAAGTTTCCATCATGCCAGTACTACCGACCGGGCACGTTGCAACTTCTCGTTTCAGCCTTCGTGGGTCCATCTTCCAGTGCGTACGAACGCATTGCTTTGAAGTGCGGCACGAGTAATACACAAAGCATGGGCCACATCTTTTTCTGCCCCGCGCGCAAAACTAATCACACGTTTAAAATTACTTCGCACAGCGCGCGACGCGAACGCACGCGAAAACGAGCATGATGGCGCAGCTTCCGCCTTCCCGTCCTGCCGCGCGCCGCAGTGATGGTACAGCGTCGGCCGTCACTTCCGGTCGCTTTTCATTGGGCATGGGGCAGCCGCGCAAATTGAACGTTTATTCTGACAGGTTTGCTTGCTCGCATGGCCGCCTGTTTGCTGCTGCTTCGTTGTGGTCTCTAACTAGAGTGGTGAGGCGGGTAGTTGCTACTACGTTTTGTGCCGGGCATCTTATTTTGGGGTGGGGGGCGCAGTCTGTGCTGCATCAGTGAGGGTACAGTACACGAATCGGGACCGTGAGCGAGACGATCGGCGCTCTTCTGCTGGTGCAATTAGATTATTCGCTGCGTCCGAACGAAGCAACTTTGCGAGGTCACAGCGTAGTTTCAGCGATATCATGGCTCGATAAAGACGCTCACATCTTGGTCGTGTGACAGCGACGCGTAAACATTCATGAGGAGACTGAAGACTGCGTTTGCAAGTGCGTATGCTCTGGATAAGAAATTACAGCGTTGACGACACCAGCCCTTAATATATAGGCTCAGCCTTACAAGCTGTATTTGAGGGTGCACTTAGAAAGCAGATCAGTAGCTTAGTAAACCTCTGAATGAATTAGGCAAGGTACGTGGAAATTCGGGTTTGAGAACTTCCAACGTGATCTCGCCTCTATATGTCTTCTTTATGGATTCTCCATGCAAATTGTACGTTGATGCCATTGTACAGCAGAGGCTCGTCCAACAGCACGTCCCTGTTTGTTCAGCAATGTATCCAAACAGCTTCTTCCACTTCACCACTTTTTGTTGGGCTATTAAGGGCACCGAAATATTAGTGCAGAATTGCGCAAGTTGCTCTCGTGTTTTCGCTCTGCTACTGCAGTTTTTCTAGAAGTGTTTAATTGCATGTTAATATTCCTGTGAGCACGAAAAATAATGATAATGGAATTGTAAGTGAAAGGGCGTTGTTTTTCTGGATGATACATTTTTGGAGTGGCCGTCATGCGAGTAACATCACAATCCTTGAAGAAATATCGACAGTCACTTAGGAATGGGAAAACTTAATCGCTTCACGCATCTACACTTGCAATTGTCACGTGACCATGATACGTTAGTTCATACATTGTCACGTGTTCTTCACAATTCTACCTTAATCTCCCGTAATCCACCGTGCTATAGTTTGTACGAACCTTAATGCAATTTATTCCACCCTCATTCACATTATTTCACATTATTTACCCATAATTGCTCATACTTAACGTTGTTGTATTTACTACCTTCTGTATCACTACTGACGTCATACAAGACGGTGATGACTTCACATTTTATTTATTTATTATATACATTCAAGGCCTAGTAGGCACAACAGAAAGAAGTGGTGAAAATATGCAATAATTCCAATGCAGCGCAAAAATAGAAAATCAAACCATACGATAATTTCAACGGCGACCTTGAATTAGTGGTGTCACAAATTGAGACTGTGGAGGCGGGAAGGCGGTTGCGTTCAGTGGCTGTTCTTGGCAAAAAGGAAGAATGGCACATCAATTTTGTGTTGATGGTCGATGCGAGACGAGAACTTGGTGTGGTGAAAATATTTTTTTTACGAGAAGGGTTAAATTAGCATATTCTATGAAAAAGACAGAGACGAAAGTATTTGCGACGTAACCAAAGATCAGGTTCACCTAGTGTTCTTTTCATGGACGTGACGCTTGAATGAAGTGAATAATTTGAGAGAATAAAGCGGGCGGCGCGGTTCTGAATGCTTTCAAGGGAAATGACAAGATTGGCATGAGCAGGGTCCCGTATGGATTGTTGTTGCGGAGAACGCCACCTTTCCTACCTGAAAGGCCATGAAACGCTTTCGCATTAAAAATGCAATACATACACACATTTCTCAATGCGTGGACGTGTACACGTTACTCAGATTTATGCATCAATACGTTCAACACCCTTCAGGCGTCGATTTAACACCCTTCTTTGAGCAAAGTCACACCTTATGTGTGGTATCCACCCTTGTGATAGGGTGCTTTGGCCGAAAAGGGTGCTAGAAGGGTGTGGGCATGGGTGTAAATGCCGAAAGCACCCCTATTAACACCCATAAGGGCGTAAAAATGTTTAGTGTGTATTACGAGAGCTCAACCCAGCTCCTCAGGCGCGGCGGTGTCGCCTTCAATGACCTTTGACCCCATGCCATACCACGTGACACCGTGACGTCACGACAGAGGAGAAACGAGGCTCCAACTCGCGCCATCGCTCGCGGCGGTATATACGCAGCTGCGCTTGTTTCTAGGTGGCTTTGGCTCAACTCTCGCAAGATGGGCTGGGTGGGAATCGAACCAGGGTCTCCGGAGTGTGAGACGGAGACGCTACCACTGAGCCACGAGTACGATGCTTCAAAGCGGTACAAAAGCGCCTCTAGTGAATGCGGTGTTGCCTTAGAAACGAGCTGTTTCTAAGGCTCAGGCGTGCGTCGCTTGCTCAGGCGCACATTTCGTTGCCGCGCCGAACGCTGCGTTGCTCGACGCTCACCGCGTCCAATGCGGGGCGCGTAGTCGCTGCGCCGTAGCCCATTGTCTTACACCCCTTGGCCGGTCGACGGGAACGCTGCCGCGTTCCACTCTTGAAGGCGAAACAGAGTAACGCATGAGTTGTTTCTTCGTCTAGCCGAACCAAATATAGCCAAGCAACAGCAGTTCACCAGGCTAAACAGTGGTTCAACAACTAAAATAAAGGCCAGTATGCTTCGCATCCTGGGCTTAACCATAGCTAAGCCACAGCCATTTTTTTTTCGAGCTCGGCAGAAGCTGACAGCCACGCTTTTTTTCGTGGGAACATGCGCACAGTAGTTCACAAAAAGGTCGTCGAAAACGATAACGTCAGCGGAGCGCGAAAATTTAAACTGATTCTGAAGTTTCAGTGCCTGTTCCAACTACTGGATCGCCTTAAGTGGATAAGAAACGGCTACATCATGTAGAAATCGGCTATCTAATGAATCAATCAGCGGTGATCGATCTGAATGGGCGTGGTAACGAAAGAGTTTAAACGTAGAATACCCAAGTGCCTCCTCTCACTTTGGTGTAAAAGGGAACGGCATTATACATTGAGTCCTGTTTTGAAATGCTAATACACATAAATTGTCCTTTGTTTTATCGCCATCTTTGTCTGCTTAAGAGTGACGCTTACGCAACCTCCCCGATTAAAATGTTGCATATCTTAGAGCCACAGCGCCGAATAGTCTTTAGAAACAGGAACACGTCTCAGCTTCTCGCTTTGCTGGAGAAGGCAAGCCGTGGGTCGTGAAAAAAGGGGAATGTAATCTTGCCCCAATATAATTAGGCACAAAACTAAGTTTCGGGAACTGTTTCACGCTGGCCGAGTTTTACGCCTGATTTTGCAACGTCAGGTATGTAAAAGTGGAAAACGGACGCCGTCAGGAAAGGTTGTCTTGACCAAACAAGTCGACTTTACGACAAGACCACCATGTGAATTTCCGCGACTTGTCTCTGCGTCTTGGCACCAGCTGTCACCTGCGATTTGCATATGTCGACGCTATCTACAGAAGGACGGATCGTGCCTAGAATGATGTGCACAGTTGGACCTCTGGTTGAGAGTCTCGCTTCTCTTTCATTGATTGCGCGCTCGCGCTGCATACTAAGGTGGCCGGAAAGAAAATGTTGGCGCCAATCGTCGTTCTGAATTTTTCTTTGCCTCGTGATTATGCAGATCCTTGGCACGCCATTGTACCAATTGAATTAGGCCAACCTGTCCGCTATGAGACCCGCAAAACGAGCTCGCAATATAACATCATCTTCTGTTTGGAAATGACGGACTCTGATTTCATCATTTCAATTTACGTTCTGTCATCTAACTATCGATAGATAGACTAACCTGGGTGGTTAGTTCACCAAGTGAAATGCCAAGTGTATAATGTTCTCTGGAACTGCCGAAAAGTATTCTATGTTAGCACTGCATACTGGTTTCTTCTGTTCATTAGTTGGGCACTCAGAAATTCAGCTTTGTAAGTATATATACATAGTCTGAATTCTGTGATGATAATCATTTGTCTTCTGTAACCACCTTGTGATGTCTTGGGCTATATATAGATCAGTCCATAGAAGGTGTTGCTTAAATATGTTCAACTTAGCCTTTTCAGGCGCCGATGAATTCTGTTGATTAAAAAGATACTTCCTTCACATTTTTTGCACATTAAGAATCATAAAAAGCATACAGCTACAGAATATCAATTTCCAATTCTCTAGCGAGTTTTGTCAAGTTTACAGAATATGAGGTCCATGTGAAAATTCCCCACATGAACATTACATTTGGAAACAGACTATTTCATGCCCAGCAGGCTTGCAAAGCACATATCCAGCCACTTGAACATTGTTGCTGGTGCAACACACTGTGACAAACAACGAAAGAAGTGAACCCACTGCATACAACGACATACTCGCATCGAGCAAGTACACACAACCATCCACCTTCCCACTCGTTTTACTAAAACAATTTGAGCCCATTATTCAAACTTGCAACACGATTCCAATCAGAACAGGTTCAAGATGCATGAGACAGATTTTAAATATCATTATTTTAATCAATACATTTACTGTACACAATTGTCAACACAGTGTTTTTAAGTGCTGAAACATTCTTAGTGAGATCCGAAAGGAATCAAGTAGCGTTCAAAACCAAGTGACACGAATAACGCTTGACCACTTAAACACTGATATGACTCGTACAATCTGGTACTTTGAAGCAGTTCCGCGTTCATCATGTATATTATGACAAGCTCGCTACTGACATTTAATATGAAAAATGATATCAAGCACAATACGGGTTTACTGTTACAAACAGTAGTGTTACTGTTAACAGCACTGTTTACTGTTACTGTTACAACACCCACAGAAGGACACGTAGAGTGCATTAAACTAACTGGAGTGTAGGAGAATACGCAAGAACTCCGTGCTACAAGCTGAAAGCATTTCGTTATGTTCAGCGGTAGATGCTGTAGTCACTTAACTAATATCGAGGTGCATTCATGCAGTCCTTATTCCACACTTCAAAAGTAGAAGAAGCAAATCAACTTCCTGTCTCACTGGTCGCATCGTCAACGGTTATCTGTTTAGTTGTTTCAGGGTCAGGTATACTACATTTACAAATGAAAGCTTAAATTTGCGAGCAAATTACAGAATGTGCCAAATCTCACGTACGACACGGTTTTCCCATCGATGATCATCACCTAGTGACAAAACTTGTTTGCAACGAATTTTTTCGCCCCAGTGGTAAAGGCCAACTTCTCTACCACCGAAAAAAGCGCAAGGAATCTTTGCAGGTCGGCAAAGTGCATGCCCATCATGTTTTTCGGCAATCACGCAATTTGAGCGTCAGGAAATTTTCCCCACTGGTCAGGCAACACACGGCGAGTTTTACTGCCCAGTTCAAGGGTCTCTGGAAGGGAGAGTGTTTGGAGAAAACTCTGTAAACTTGGGTGCTGAAGCAGCTGGACGCTGCACGGCGACAGTTCACCCCATTACACGTAACTCCGCACGGCCGACTGTCTCGCCGGAAGCAACATGGTTTCCATGCTAGTCGTCATACTTGGTATCCGCTTATTAAGCCGTCTTCGCCAAAATTAAACGCATAGCTCAAAAGTCGCCAGTTTGGCATGATTTCGATTGAATGAAATTATTTTCGACTCTAGGAATCGCAAATATTCGCAAATTCAGAGCAACGCGGGAAGCATTGTATTGCTGTGCAAGTGGACAATTTTGGAGGCGGTAGTGCTACTCCGGTATCCAGAAAGGCATCTTAACTTTTATCTGATTCTAGACCTGATCAAAATGTCACCCGTCATCAATGCGCGCAGAGAAACGCAAGGAGCGTCTTCACACGTTAAATGAAACGTGTGAAGGCCCATGCCAATAATATTCTTCTGAGGTAGTCCTCCTGCTGATAAAGAAGAATATGCTTAAGTGTAGATCCGACAAGAGAAGTACCGAGTGACGTCTACATCCGTCATCTTTGTTGTTGACGACTAATTTATTGGCCACCTTTAAAGTAGTGTAAATAAACCCCTTTTTCTGTAGAATCAATTAGGGTGGCCACGGTCGGCATAGTCGCACAACAACACAACTCGTACAGGAACATCTTGAGAATGTAAACGCAAAAGTAACGAGATTAGAAGAAAGAATGGACGCTGTGGCCCCTCAAAGGCAATAAAAACAGTCCAGGCAACTCCGAAGTCTTCCTTACTACTCAAGCCGTCGATACTAGCCCCGACGGCCTCTAACATCTCAGCATAACCACGGCCAGGCAAATAAAACGTAGGTATACCAAGTGGCAATAGAATCGCGAAAGTTACCGAAATAAAAAATCGAATCTATATCAATACTTAAAAACGAAAAACAAGCCAGACGCAATAATTCTACAAGAAACGAATGGTCTCGCCAAACTATCACGGTACCAACACATTGGCAATGCCGTAGGAGTAACCAACGTCCTTACCACACTAGAGACCATACGGTTGTACAGACTCATACACGAGTCACAGACACAGACAACATACTAACTGAAATTATACCATCAAGGAAGACAAATGACAGTATAGTGATTCTAAATGTATACAGCAGTCCAATGTTCAAGAGACACAGATTCTTTACACGATTCAAACGCACACTCAACATAGCAGGTGACCGGAAGTTGTTAATAGGTGGAGACTTTGACGCCACCCACACCACGTTGGGGTACAAGTACGTCCACACCAAAGGCAAAAATCTATGGCTCGACTCTCAACAGAAACGTCTAACCCTCGTCACGGACCCAGCAACGCCCACACGGCAAGGCAATAGCGTCTGTGACGACTCCACACCAGACCTCACCTTCGCTAAGAATATACAATCCATAAGATGGCTAAATACACAGGAAGACCAATGACATCCAAACCCTTTCTGCATGCTTCTCAAGATTCTCGTAATTATTGTTGAAATCGCGCTTCGTGACCAAATAAATGCCGCTTTCCCCATATATGTCCGCATTCGTTGAGTGTTAGTTGTTCCGAAAAGATTTAGTCTGTAAAAAGTCATGCCCCCGGCAAACTTCGACTGTAGCAGGTAATGTTGGTCATTAAACTAATTCAGGTCGCATCAGCAGCTAACTGCAAATGTTAAACCTTTCCTTGCAGAATAGTATGACCATTTTTTGCACTTGAAACACCGATATATTTCTGTGCTTGGTCACAATACGCTGACTTCAACTATAATTAGCTATCGAAGACTACTGACAGCGCTTAACGACACGAACGATACAGAAAACTTGTAAGGACAAACGGGTACATTTTATGTGTCGTTTGTGCCGTTTCACACTGTGAATTCCTTTCAATATGGATTACCAATGTGCTCAACGCGTCGTCTGTTCGATTAATACCTATGTCGACATTTCAACATCGGAAAAATTCAAGATGCGCGCGTGTTTTCCAACGTAATTATATGCTGTGACCATTGGCCGTTGAAGGTTGCAGATGTCAACCAGCATTTCAGGCAATTGACAATTTATTTGTTGACACAACTGATCCGTTTTGCGGTGCATTCTCAGATAATCAGCCCATCGCTCCGACGACTAAGTGCTTTCAGCAACACACCAGCGCCATTCCGTAAACACCAATTTTCGCTTGCATGACGCTGTTTTGTCGAATTCCTCTCGCTTTATAGGGGAACAAGGAGCGAGCGCAAATGCAATGTGACAGGGCAGGAACGCCAAGTTGAGTGGTTCCCGTGAATTCAATTTAGGGTGGCGGTCTAATCCACACGGTACGTAAGCGTACGCCATTGTTTACTCTGGCCTCCGCAAATGTTTCTGCATCCTCGCGACTCGCGCTTCCATGTCACGCGATTTCCCCGTTTGTGGGGCACCGTTTGCCTATAGGACCTGCAAATGGCCTCCAAGGTAACGTCCCCGGATGGACTCCCCGGATCGATTCTGTCGCACGCGAATCAGAGGACACGGTTTGTTGACGCCACTGTTTTCCTTGACTTTCATTCGACGGGAGGGGATCCAACTTTCGGAGCAAATTAGGAGATTAGTTCATTAGCGAATACTCTCCCCGCAATATTCGCAAAGCGCGTCAGAGCCTTCGGCCCCGAGGTAATGTAACCTGCCGTCGTTATTAAAATACAAAGCATCGTAGGCGCAAGTGGTTCCAGCAGCCTCACTTTAAGTGATTATTAAGACCAAAAAATACCGCCAACTGCTGTTATCGGTTAATCGTTTACTCATTCAATGAGATGTTTTCATCTGATAAAACAGAAGCTGTGCCATTATCGGACATTGCAAATCATGCAGGCTCAATGAAACTTTTGTTTGCTGCCAATTTGACTAAATCTCAACCGCAACCAGCAAAAATTGCAGCAGAAGCGATGCATAGGAACGGATGGCTAGCAGGGGCAACCTAATAATTCAGACGAAAATGGTCTTCGATGCATTAGCAAGGGCAACATTTGGCACAATGCTGAAAATCCCCATTAAATATTTCGTTTGTCTCGGCCTGTGCAACTGATTCTTCCAAGAACGACAACTGTGTTATTTTATCGCATCGTGATAAAGCTACATCTGAAATTGTGCCTGTCCCCACAAAATGCGCCATGCAATGATTTTGTTTCGTTGTCCGACATAGCAACAAAGGCTGCGTAAGAATTGCAAGAACAGTAGGAAAGTGATGTTGACACCATGAGGGATTATTTTTTACTGAAACCATTAGCCAGCTCGCACTTTCGCGACATCAAGGGCATATGAAACAACTTATTCTCTAACATTACAGTCAACGTCTGCAACAACAACACGAACAATAAAAAAATAAGCATTCAAACTTACTCTAGCCAAACTTGCACTTTATTACGGTTTTCAGTTTCCAGCATAAAATATTTATTATGCCCTCGTTACAGTTGTGATCCGGATTCAACAAAGTAGGCATTTATCACATAATAGTAATCACACTACCATTACCTGAAGGTGCATATGAGCCAGTGGAGTAGGACTGTTTTAGTTGATGTCATACTGTCCTCATTGAATAGACTTTCAATTCTCAATTAAACAATTTAAAACATCGCTATTTCTTTTAATCTTCAAATTAGCTGACCATTCTCTTCTAAGAACAGTTAGTCATGTCTCCGCAGTTGTTAGGTAAAGATAAATCTCGTCATCCTTCGCTTTGCGCAACTGATGAAAAAAATTTGTTCATCTGGTTTCATAGCGTACCAGTTTCAAACACTGGAGAGAGCGCCTTAGCTGCCTAATTTGGTTAATGGGACACCCAGGCACTACACAACCTCGCCAAATATGTTGCGAACACAGTAACCACAATGTGTGTTTTAGTAAACATCCATAACAATAGTTATTGAAAACTCGGAAGGTGTTACAACACTGGCATACAAAAACAAGGGGAATATATTGACACCACTATGCGTTATGTCGTTCTGTCTCCCTCTTGGCCCGAGTGAAGCAGCACTGTAAAGTTTTACAATGGCGTTTACCGAAATTCCCGACATAGCACTCATGTGCACTTTGAAAACTCATCCATAACGTTAATTTTTTTTTTACCTCACCAATTTCTCAAGTTCCCGAAAGATACCCTGTTGAAAATTCCGACACTTTCTCTTCCCACTACACCGTAAGAAACTTTCATAACTTCTGGCAGCGTACATCGCCGCTGAGTAAAGGATTAGCGAAGGCCTTTTTCATATTGCAATTATTCCCCGCACGAAACTACGCGAAGCCTACATGCCTCACATTCTTTCTCTGCTAAGCAAGACGTCACGTTATCAAAGCCCGGCCGCGGCGGCCGCATATAGATGGGGGTTAGGTTAGGCACGTTAAAGAACCGGAGGTGGTCAAAATCAGTTCGCAGTCCACCACTACTACGCTACTACTACCACCACCACTACCAGCTGCAGAGGGTGCTAAGAATCACTGGCTCCGGACAGGCCGCCATTGGAATATGAACCTGGCAACGTTTAACGCGAGAACGTTATCTAGTGAGGCGAGTCTAGCAGTGCTATTGGAGGAATTAGAGGGCAGTAAATGGGATATAATAGGGCTCAATGAAGTTATGAGGCCAAAAGAAGCATATACAGTGCTAAAAAGCGGGCACGTCCTGTGCTACCGGGGCGTAGCAGATAGAAGGGAACTAGGCGTCGGATTCCTGATTAATAAGAGTATAGCTGGTAACATACAGGAATTCTATAGCATTAACGAAAGGGTAGCAGGTCTTGTTGTGAAACTTAATAAGAGGTACAAAATGAAGATTGTACAGGTCTACGCCCCTACATCCAGTCATGATGACCAGGAAGTCGAAAGCTTCTATGAAGACGTGGAATCGGCGATGGGCAGAGTGAAAACTAAATACACTATACTAATGGGTGACTTTAATGCCAAGGTAGGCGAAAAGCAGGCTGGAGACAAGGCAGTGGGGGAATATGGCATAGGCACTAGGAATATCAGGGGGGAGTTATTAGTAGAGTTTGCGGAACAGAATAATATGAGGATAATGAATACCTTCTTCCGCAAGCGGGATAGCCGAAAGTGGACGTGGAGGGGCCCGAACGGCGAGACTAGAAATGAAATAGACTTCATACTCTGCGCTAACCCTGGCATCATACAAGATGTGGACGGGCTCGGCAAGGTGCGCTGCAGTGACCACAGGATGGTAATAACTCGAATTAGCCTAGACCTGAGAAGGGAACGGAAGAAACTGGTACATAAAAACCCGATCAATGAGTTAGCGGTAAGAGGGAAAATAGAGGAATTCCAGATCAAGCTGCAGAACAGGTATTCGGCTTTAACTCAGGAAGAGGACCTTAGTGTTGAAGCAATGAACGAAAATCTTGTGGACATCATTAAGGAGTGTGCAATGGAAGTCGGTGGTAACTCCGTTAGGCAGGATACCAGTAAACTCTCGCAGGAGACGAAAGATCTGATCAAGAAACGCCAATGTATGAAAGCCTCTAACCCTACAGCTAGAATAGAACTGGCAGAACTTTCGAAGTTAATCAACAAGCGTAAGACAGCTGACATAAGGAAGTATAATATGGATAGAATTGAACATACTCTCAGAAACGGAGGAAGCCTAAAAACAGTGAAGAAGAAACTAGGCATTGGCAAGAATCACATGTATGCGTTAAGAGACAAAGCCGGCACTATCATTACTAATATGGATGAGATAGTACAAGTGGCTGAGGAGTTCTATAGAGATTTATACAGTACCAGTGCCACCCACGACGATAATGGAAGAGAAAATAGTCTAGAGGAATTCGAAATCCCACAGGTAACGCCGGAAGAAGTAAAGAAAGCCTTGGGAGATATGCAAAGGGGGAAGGCAGCTGGGGAGGATCAGGTAACAGCAGATTTGTTGAAGGATGGTGGGCAGATTGTTCTAGAGAAACTGGCCACCCTGTTTACGCAATGCCTCATAACGTCGAGCATACCGGAATCTTGGAAAAACGCTAGCATAATCCTAATCCATAAGAAAGGGGACGCCAAAGACTTGAAAAATTATAGACCGATCAGCTTACTGTCCGTTGCCTACAAATTATTTACTAAGGTAATCGCAAATAGAATCAGGAACACCTTAGACTTCTGTCAAGCAAAGGACCAGGCAGGATTCCGTAAAGGCTACTCAACAATAGATCATATTCACACTATCAATCAGGTGATAGAGAAATGTGCGGAATATAACCAACCCTTATATATAGCTTTCATTGATTACGAGAAAGCATTTGATTCCGTCGAAACCTCAGCAGTCATGGAGGCATTACGGAATCAGAGTGTAGACGAGCCATATGTAAAAAAAACTGAAAAATATCTATAGCGGCTCCACAGCCACCGTAGTCCTCCATAAAGAAAGCAACAAAATCCCAATAAAGAAAGGCGTCAGGCAGGGAGATACGATCTCTCCAATGCTATTCACAGCGTGTTTACAGGAGGTATTCAGAGATCTGGATTGGGAAGAAATGGGGATTAAAGTTAATGGAGAATACCTTAGTAACTTGCGATTCGCTGATGATATCGCCTTGCTTAGTAACTCAGGGGACCAACTGCAATGCATGCTCACTGACCTGGAGAGGCAAAGCAGAAGAGTGGGTCTAAAAATTAATCTACAGAAAACTAACGTAATGTTTAACAGTCTCGGAAGAGAACAGCAGTTTACAATAGGCAGCGAGGCACTGGAAGTAGTAAGGGAATACATCTACTTAGGGCAGGTAGTGACTGGGGATCCGGATCATGAGACAGAAATAATCAGAAGAATAAGAATGGGCTGGGGTGCATTTGGCAGGTATTCTCAGATCATGAACAGCAGGTTGCCATTATCCCTCAAGAGAAAAGTGCAAAATAGCTGTGTCTTACCAGTACTCACCTACGGGGCAGAAACCTGGAGGCTTACGAAAAGGGTTCTACTCAAATTGAGGACGACGCAACGAGCTATGGAAAGACGAATGATAGATGTAACGTTAAGGGATAAGAAAAGAGCAGATTGGGTGAGGGAACAAACGCGAGTTAATGACATCTTAGTTGAAATCAAGAAAAAGAAATGGGCATGGGCAGGACATGTAATGAGGAGGGAAGATAACCGATGGTCATTAAGGGTTACGGACTGGATTCCAAGGCAAGGGAAGCGTAACAGGGGACGGCAGAAAGTTAGGTGGGCGGATGAGATTAAGAAGTTTGCAGGGACGGCATGGCCACAATCAGTACATGACCGGGGTGGTTGGAGAAATATGGGAGAGGCCTTTGCCCTGCAGTGGGCGTAGCCAGGCTGATGATGATGATGATGATGACTACTACGTGCCTCATAATCAAGTCGTGGTTTTGGTATAAAAAACCCAAGAATCTGAATGACAGCAATGACCGCACATAACGCTTGGGTAACTAACCACTTCCCATGACCGGTCATCCACAAAATTTCTGCAAGACAAAAAAAACAAACAAACAAACTGGCGTAGTCGCCAAACATATTGTCTTAAGCGAATAAAAGTTGGCATAGAAAAATTGTCCTTTTGTGGATATTTTATGTGTTAAAAGCAGGGGAGTGGTGAGTTGCAACCAAATATTACACTTCCCTTTTCTAGCAGTGGTCGTGGTGCCAACTCTAAGCAAACTGAAACACAACGTTAGGAGGATTTTAGTATATATTCTTTACAGCTGTAGAAACAAGACTAAATTAAATTATAGACCTCGACTGCGTTCTCAAGGATTACAAGAATTGAATCCTCTTGCCACGGCAAGCCGTATCCACGACATTCATTTTAAACAGTGCCAAAAAGCACACGGACATGAAAGAGCACGAGACCAGCGCCGACTGTACACAACATGTTTACTGAAGCCTGCCCAAATATATACTCTTCGCATCAGGCTGAAAGAGAGAAAAGGAAGGCGTCATCGTTAATGAACTCCTGCGGCACATGCGACACAAACGTAAAATTATATAAATATGAAGTCGAAAATATGCACACAATCCAAACCGATTAACTTCTAAGGAACATAAGTTCCTCGTCGCAAATAGCTATAGAAGGGGCGCCTACGCAAGTGGTTCCTAATTGACAAAGTGGAAAGGCCTCAAAGATTTTCCTGGCCAACTGATGAGCACACGTGTGTCTTCTAGGCGGGGCGAACAGCCACACTTTGTAGAATAAATAGCTAGATTACTCCCAGAATCTTCAGACTGCGCGCATACTTGCGCAGATGCTCATTCAGACAGACTCCCGTTTGCCCTGTGTAAGTGCAGCCGCCAGAATTGGGAATGGCATAAACTACATTGGTACTGCAGTCTACAGGTTTGGCGTTATGCTGCTTACTGGCCAGTTCAGGTGTTTGCCGGCTATTGGCGACTCCCTTGCAGACATGCCACCTATACTTCATCCACCTGGACAACACACGTGTGCTGAGAAGCTACAGCGATCAGTTGGCCCGGTAAATCTTTGAGGCCTCTTTAGTTTGTGAGTGCTGGGTGTTTATGAGTGCTTCTTAGTTTGTGAGCCGCTTGCGTGAGTGCTCCTTCTATAGCAATTTGCGAAAAGGAACTCAAGTTCTGTAGAAGGTAATCAGTTTGCATTGTGTCCATATTGTTTATTTTACATCTGTATAGTTTTTAGTTTCTGACATATACCCAGACACGATTGACTGACGATGACTCGCTTTTCCTGTCGCTCTTTCAGCCCTTTATGAATAGTATGAACTTGTGCAGGCTTCAATAAACCAGTTGCTCTCCTCTCGGCAATCCCCCCCCCCCCCATCTGTCAACCATGTGTTAACGCACGCGTGTTAGCCGGCGTGTCAACGGCGTCTGATAAGTTGGCTGAAAAAAAAGGGGGATACGCCAAGAAACCAAACTATGTGTTACGCAACAAGACAGTAAAAGACTACCTCTTATGTTAAGATGGGCTCAACCCATGCAATCTCTCTAAACGTCTGGCTGACAAGTCGCGAAGAAGCAGCCAGTTTTAGGGGGGGGGGGGTGGGGGATAAAGAGAAGGCTTGTACTAGTAGGTGCATGACGCTCTTCTATGAACGTGTTTGACGCTTACTTTGGTAAATAGGTACGTGCCAATGCGAATATGCCGCTCTACGAGGACGAAAAAGATCCCTATAATTTCTCTGGTGCAGACAGGAATCAAACCTAAGTCCCAAGCGTTCCCCAGGGACAGGAAACCGACGCTTTAGGAGGCTGCGAGGCATCGACATAGGTTTAATGGCTATGTTCCACTTTTCGATGAACACCGCTCACGCCAATGCTTTAGCGAGCTGCCCCATGAATGCATTGGGTATGTGCCGCTCTTCAATGAAGCACTCGTCAAGCTTGGGTCACTGTGTAACTACCGCTGAGTGTGCGGCAAGCAAGGGAGTGATTCTGAGCATTCGCAGGTACCTGCGCGCCAAGCTTCTCGTCTCGGAGGCCACGCGCGGATTTCTTAGCAGTGCCACCAGATGGCGCGCCATGCATTTCGAAGGCCATGCGATAGATTCGTGGTGGCGATGCAAGATGGCGTCGAATATTCTTATGGAAGAGAAAAAGAGAAATCTCGCTGCAGTACAGGCGGCATATGTAACCCGTTTTGACGGTAGCAATACGCTGTGTCGCTATATCGATTCAATGCTAATCGCACTACCGCAGACAATCACCGTGAAATGGGCTCAGCCGAACTTTTTTTGTTATCATTTCCGCCGGTTCACCAACGAGTGGCAGGATCTCGGGCTTCGTTATCTTACTGCTCACCAGGCATTAGTTCCTGAATGATGGGTCAGTTTGTTATTTGTTGCCGTGTTACGCTTTGTTTTTGTTTCAATTTTGCTCTTCCCACCTTCCCGAGGAGCAGGTTTTGATTTAGCTTCTTTTTGCCGGGCTGCTTCATCCCCTTTTCCTTAATTTAATCTATATAGTATATTTTTATGACGTCATGCAAATTATAAAAAATAATAATAAATCTATCAACATTTAATTAACAAGGTCCAAATCAGCATTGAAATCTGAGGGCCGTGGCACGCAGGAATGAAAAAAAAAGAACTAAAAGCAGAATTCAATGGATCAAAGAATTCCAGCAACAAAAGCCAAAAAAAGAGTAAGACAAACAGCTACGTAGTAAACAAAAAAATACCAATAACACAACTGATAGACGGTGCACATACGGAAGGAGAGAGAAACAATGAGAAGCCACTAAAGTAGTGAAGCTAGAAACAAAGCTCATCAGAAAGCACGAAGCTCGGAACAGCAACCACTTGTATTAGTAACAGTAATAATAACAATAACATGCGGACCAAAGCGTTTGCAAGGTTCGCGTCCATCCATTAGATTACGAACCCTCATGCTGCTCTTGTCAAAGTTTTCCTTGTCATAGTTACTCCAACCCAGACAGGACACCGCAACTTTATTGTTGGGTGCGAAACAAGAAAAAAACAGTCCAAACCTGTTTTGGCAGTTTAAAATATTGGCCCAGTGAAAAGAATGTTGTCGAAAGTGTCGAAAATCAGAACAAAGGAAATTTTTGTGCATAAAAACACCCTTACTTCTGAAACGTCGCCATTTCGAATTTCTTTTCTTTTCTAAGGAACAGAACGCACACATTCAGATAGGCTGTAGTAAAGAGTAAGCTTAAGACAAGAAGGAAGAAAAAAAAAAGCATTCACAACAATGGCAGGCATTCAGGCAGGGGTTTTGTACGTCGAAATTTAGTGGGAACTTCCCTAAGCACACGTTTACCATGCACTATTTATTCTTTACCACACTTCCGTCAACGAGCGATGGCGACAAGCAACTATTGCAGTAGCGTGTTGCTGAGTTCGTCAGTGCCCTATGGTACGTGTAAGCCGGGAATGGGGAACGATGCCAAAAGCGCAAATTTCTTTCACCGGCTGAATGGCCCAATATAGCAAGCGTAAATCAAATGAATTACTGTTCACACTTGTGACAAGGTTGAAAGCACGCTCTTCTTTCAGTGTTCGTTTGTTTTTCTTCGCCTCGGGGCTTTACTGCTATGCAAATTACCTGCGTTTGCTAAACTCATCGCGAAAGCAAAATCAACAGAGCAATTTTCAGGCGCACTATTTCACCGTACATTCACCGTTTCGCGGGTCAACGTACGTTTCGCAAGTAAGAAAGAACAATTTTGCATCTTTCGCTACGTATGCACTCCCTAGAAGAGGTGTTCCTTTTTCCACCTTGTTTCATAATTTTGTGTAGACAAGACACCGGAATAATGCTTCTCAAACGAAATCTTAGTGTTTGTAAAGTTTTGTGACACGCGTCGCCTGCTTTCGGTAGTAACCGTTAAACCAGTTAAAGACTAACTCTTCCGCTCGTATAATTTTCACCGTGCACAAAACACATTAATCATTGTTACACTCGCTGCTATATTTCACGCGATCGCGCATTTCCTTTATTTCGTTAGGCACTGAATGTTCTTTTTCATTTAACGTGGCTTAGCAGAGCACATTTTATTTATACGCGAAGTGCATCAGTCCCCTCGCTCTCTCCCTATGCCAAAGAAAGCGTCGCATGAAACTGTAGCAATTAATGATACTCAATCGTTTTTTTTTTTGGTAGGTGGCTATCAATCATGGTCTGGAATGCTGTAAGGAATTAACGGATAACTTGAAACCCCTGCGTAAGGCAAGCAATTGCATGTGCATTGCGTGAGGATGGGGGGACAAGTAGAATTTCCTAAAGGAATTAAAAGCGTGTACGGGAATTTGTTTAAAGCGGGGTGGGATGTTGAAGTATGGCAGTTCAGCCATCGTGGTAATAACAAGTACATAGAGTTGCGTAAACTTAGTCCCTTTTGACTTTGAATGGCTTCCTGACTTCGCAATGATATCAGCTTGAACAAAAATACTGCGTTAAAAGCGCTACAATACGCAACGGTTGCGCGTCGGTCCGCTGTGTGCATAAAGCTACTAGTGCTTCGAAATTCGGAAGGATGAAGCGTAATAAGCAGCGTGACAACAATGTGTGAAGTCACAAGCTTATAGATTAGACAGATCGATGTAGTGAACACCGCTCCCGAGGTAGTTGAACAACTACTGCGCCCTAGTTACCTGTAGTAATATTTTGTAGGAATTCAGGTGGATGCGGAATACGGTAATGCGATGGGCTGAAGACAGCATTGGTAGCGTTCTCACGACGGCAATTAGATGAAGAAGGATTGATTGCTCCCTGTCAACGAAAGAGACCAGCCCATAAATTACAAAGGAATAGTTATGGACAACATATGTGACAGGCAACCTGTGCAGCCCTTGCACGGAAAAAACCTGCAGCATTTATTTAACCACAATATTTCGTATTCACACAGTGCGATAACATTAAATAACAAAATAAATAAACGCTACACTCATTATTGTTAGCACCTGGGCCAATTTCGAACGTATCGTGCCGTGGGTAAACAGGAAAGATACCGAAGGTGATCTGACGTCACGAAGGAAGGAGAGCGGTAACGTTATTAGTCACTGTGCCCATTAAAGTGGTATACTGGCAGTGGCCACTAAGCTCGAGGAGGGCCCCACTTCAAATCGCATGCACTTTAATAGCAGCAAAATGTGTCCTTTTTGCCTAGGAACTACTCGGCGAAATGCCGTGTTAGGTACGCTGAAGGATAGCTTACGGCATAGCGCAATATATCTCAACCACAGGCCCACCACGTAGTGTTCGCTATCTGAAAAACAAAACAAAAAATGTCAATTAGGCCTATTTCACTATCAAAGCACTATTGATAAAAGCCCGAAGCTACGACATTATCACATCAGAAAGCTGCAGACAAAGCACGCGTTCGAGCCCTTCTTAGCGACACATAACTCAAACGAAATTCAGGAACATTTCGAAGGAACAGCTCAGGTAGAAAAGCTCGTGCTCTCCAGCTTGCTTATCAGTTAAAATGAGACTTCTTCTAGACACTGCTACAGCGCTGAGAATATCATCAAGAGTCTTGTCCTGCGTTAGCAGGAATGCGATACCAGGATGTGGCTGTAGGAAAGCAGCCGGAACAGAGCAACAAAGAGAATGCCGGCATATCTGAACATAGAGAAAGCTGAGGCAGGACTGGGACTCCAAGGCTCGCACACGTGCGGTACTCGGGCAGTTCGCCTGGCAACAAACGGGCGTCTATTTTTCTCTATGATTATTCTTCATTTGTCCGCCTAATCCACGCTTTCTTTTCAAACATGCATGCGCGCTTTTTGTCGCATTGGTATCGGCTTTCTTCTGGCTCTGGTGACAAACTTTCCAACGCGATGAGCACGGCTTCAGCTCTTAGCTGAGGTGGAACAATTGAATCTGAGTGTTCCCTATGGGGAACTTTTCGCGGGGCTTGCCCCCATAAACTTAAAGTTTGTTTCACACTTCTTCGCTGGAGGGTGAAGGAACCTGCCTCCGTTTATTTTTGTCCGTTTCGTCTTCCCAGAGGCTTCTCATTGTCTTCGTTTTTTTATTTCTTTTCCTTGTTTCATGAACCGTAGTAAACGGAGAATTTAGACGACTACCACGCTCTCCGACGACATGATGACGGCAAACATTTTCAAGGCATTGAACCGCCGTCGGAGCTCAGTGCGAAATATAAATGCAGTGACGGTTCCGCTGTTGTGAGCGCTACCCCGCACCTCCACCACTTTGTTACGTGCGAACGAGACTGTTTATCACTCTTACAGATGAATGGGGCTGTTTACTTTAGGTCGCAAAGGTGAGCGCAAGAGCGGCCAGCTGGTTGATCAGCTCAGCGTCCTTCTCTCCTTCCTTCCCCCACTCAAGACCACAAGCACGTTCACCGGTCTTCGTTTTCTTCATGCGTAACAATATATACCACGCTGTACCTTTACCTTCTAGCTAGTTTCTTTGAATCTATCTCTTCCGATTGCATCAGCTAAGTGAAGTCGGGCAATTTCAGTCTGCACACCTTGGAGTAGTCAGGTTACCCAACACACTGATGATGATTTCCATAAAAATACTTCTCTCGCTGGTTTCAGTGTTGTTCACTACTGCCCGCGGCTCATGCCTTCGCCGCTTCTGGTAACGTGGCACTCGGTACGCGAATGTAAACTTGTTTCAGTCGCCGTCGTGGCGAAAGTGCAGCTTATCGGCAGCCGTAGAAATGATGCCTTCGAGGGCTAGACCTGCAGAATTGCTCTTAAAAATAAGACCTCAGAACCGGCCCCGGAAACCTCGAAGCCATCGTCGTTAGGATTGTATACAAGGTGTCGCAGTTACCTTGGAACGAGATTTTTAAGATAACCCAAGAGCTCTAGAGAAAGCGTACCGACTGCATAGTAGCGGCAGTCGTATGTACTTACAGCCAGTATTTTTTAATCACGAAGTATTAATTACTTAATTTCATTTAAGTAGTGAACTTTTTAATTATTGGTTGAATCGCAAACATATTAATTACAATGCTATAGGGCACCTTAAATAACCTCCGAGTCAAGCATTTATATCGTGGTGAAGTGATCCTGGTTGTTTTGTTCCAAGAAACAAACAAAAGCCCGCGAAATACGCAAAATACGGAATAGATGGGCACTCGCACGCAACTACTCAAGCGCCTACAAGCAACCATTGAAAGATATACGGATGCATTCTCTTATCGCCGCATAGTACAAGGCTCCGCTACGCTTATCAATGCGTCAGCGGCGTGTTCTCTTGATGCCGCGACCATCAGATAGCATGAAGCTCTGTATGGAGCTGCCGCCGCTAATGAAGCCGTGTATCCGTGGCTATTCGCTTGGAAGCGCTTGAGTAGCGTTGCGCGAGCGTGCATTAATTTCGTATTGCTGGATGTTTCGCGCGCTTTCTTTTTTTCTCGGAAAAACCAACGAGGCAAAGCTGAGCACTAAACAAACGCTTGATTCGGAGGTTATTTGAGGTGCCCTACAACTTTGTAATTGATACGTTTGCGATTGAAGCAATAAATAAATAGTTCTCTAATCAACAGTAATTAATGAAGTAATACTTCTTGATAAAATAAATACTGGCCGTAAGTACATACGACTACGGCTACTATGCAGTCGGTACAATTTCTGTAGACATCTTGGGTATCTTTAACATCTTTATCCAACTGGGACACCCTGTATATAGCATGTCCGCATGCAATGTACTCCTTGCTTCCAGGGCTGTACCTACAGGACGGGTGTCGCCCAAGGAACTCGTTGTCCTGGCCTTTCGAGA